>NW_004949134.1:2715065-2742723 GCF_000317375.1 Microtus ochrogaster | reverse complement strand
CACACACACACACACACACAAGGACATACAAACACATCATTGGGAATTAGATCTCACATAGACTTAAGTTACTTCTTTCATATAAAGGTAGGGGCCAATCTCATGCCAAACACATATGACCTGTTACAATTATTATTTCTCTTGTAACTGATAGTTGATCTGACTTTTGTGACTGTATGAAAAATATAATTCTAATAAATAAAGGAATCCTCCATTATTCTAAAATTACACATAAGTAATTATGTGACATTTTTGTTATAGGTATGTTGTCCTTGGCAATTTCAGCTTTTATTTTCACTTTAACAGTGAAAATACAAGTCTGAGAATATGCCCTCATTAGTTTTGAAGTTTCTCTGAGTACATACCTATGGAATCATCTATGATTTATTAAGGATAAGCACAAAGAAAAGCAAAGAAAGTTGATAAAGCATATCCATTCACTAGGGCTGCCAGAGGAAGTCTCTCTGATAATGATTGGACAAGACATCACTCTATGAGTACAGATTAGCAGGATATCATTAAGAATCATTTCACTGAATTTTTTTGGCCAGTTATGTTTGGTTTTATCCTAAGTCTGTCTATCCAGTCTCCACTTCCTGGCAGTATAGGGCATAGACTCCCTCTTGTGGTATGGGCCTCATATTAAACCAGCCAATGACTAACTACTTGCACAAATTCTGAACCATCATTGCTCACCCCGATCTGACCTTGTCTTCTTCGCCTCCAACCAGCAAATCTTGAAGGCAGGGCAGATTGAAGCTCAAGTGTTTTGTGGCATGGTTGGTGTACCGGTTTCTCTTTTGTAGCCTGCAAAGTACCTTCCCATTCAAAAGAGACTAGACCATATGGGGTCTAGTAGAAGGATACATGTAGTCATCAGTTCCACCTAAGTTCAATGAGCTAAGTGGGCCCCTACTCCTTGCTGTACCCTGGATTGTTTAGGGATCTTCACAGATCACCCAACAACTCAACTGAATGCAACCCTGTCCTACCACTGGAAGTCTTGCCTGGCTACATAAGGATGGTCAGTTTAGGCTCCATATCCTCCATTATAAGAATCCTCACGAGGGTTACCCTCATAGATAGCAGAAAGTTTCGATTGCAGTAGCTATCCACCCCACCTCCCACCTCCAATTTCAGCTGTCTCTCCCTAAATTCCCTGTCTCTGTCCCTTCCTATTCTACTTAATCTTTCCCACTCCTGTCCCTGTCGACTCCCAGTCTACCCAAAATGTCTCTTCTATTTCTCCTTCCCAAGGAGATCAATATGTAACTTCTTAGGGCCCTCTTCTTTAACTATGTGCTCTTGGACTGTGGATTGTAGCTTGACTGTCACTACTTAACAGCTCAAATACAATTATGAACAAATTCAGGGAGACATTTAACAATTTCATATTAGACTCTATGGATGTTCAATAATGTGTTATTTAGTTTCTTTATGCTCTTGTATTTCTGATTTTATAACATTTAAATTTTTCTAGGTCCATTTTATTGTTGTCAGAAAAGACATGTAGAATAATTTTGTTTTTTGATATATATTAAGATTTAAATTGTGACCTAACCAGTGATATGTAGTGGAGAATATTTATAGTGCATTTTTAGGAAGTTTTGGATATGTAAAGTTGATGCATCTTGGGTATGTGAAGTTGATAATATGGAATATTATTTTAGTCAACTGTTTTTTTCTTTTAATTGATTTTTCTACTTGGCTGTTGTGTTTTATTATGTTATAGGAGTCATATTTAAATTCTACACTATAATCATATTTCTAAAAATTCCTGTCATCAGATATACCTATATTTACTTATATACTTAAATGTTCTGATATGTGAAGTATATACTTATAATTGTTCTATGTTTTTGTTGAATTGAATTTTTTATCTTTATATTATAACCTTTATCATCTCTGTAGATAGTTTTTGAGTTCAAGGCTATTTTGTCAGATGTAAGAATGGCTACTCCTGCATATATCTTCCTTTTTGGCAGAAAACTTTCTTTGAAACTAAGATTTATATCAAAACCAGGAACAGAAAGCATCAAGAAGTAATCTTCTTGATGTTTCTCAGAGATAAATTTTTTTCCATAAAATTCTTTCCTTTAAGAAGTCAAGCTTCAATGCCTTTAAAAAATCTGATCTATCTCTGCCATGAACTTTTTAGAGTTACTAAGTCTCAAACCATGATCTGAATTAAAGTCTTGTGTTTAAATAAATATTTTTTAAAAACTGAATAACATAAATTAGTAAACTATCATTTTAGAGTACATGCAACATATGACTTTTTTTTTCTAATAGCACTGTATCTCAGATTTGACTCGTGCTAACAAGATAGTTTCGCTGGTGAAAAAACTCCCTCAATATCCTCTGACCTCCACACCTTGACCGTGACACATAACTGTCGATAATGCATAGAGATATGCACAAAAGAAATATCAAACAACTTTCAAAAACATTAAACTCAGTTATGACAGCTAGAAAGGAAGTTTTATATTGAAATGCTTTCATGTCAGTTTATTATAGTTAAGAAGTATATATAATTCGTACCTAGTTACTAATTTTTCAATCACCAGTGTTTAAGCATTTGGAACTTAAATACATGGATATTTAAATTTAACATCTACTCTCAGTAATGTTGTTGCCTGAACATTAATTTAACTCATTATATATGAATTAAATGCCAATTATTAATCACTGCGCTATAAATTCATATGGGGCTATGCTTATAGCTCAGTTAGTACAATGTTTGCCTAGCTTGCAAGAAGCTATAGTTTGGATTGGTAGTCCAACATAAAATACACGCAGTGGTGCAGGTCTGTAATTTTAAGCATAGGAATAATTGTTCAAGTCAGGTGAATGAAAAACCATGCTTAAAGTAAAAGTAAGCTTTTCCAAACCTATGTAAAATAAAACTTGTATGATTTAAAATATGAACAGATGTTGACACATGTGTAAAGAAAATGCAAGATGGTACTTTAAAAATGACAAAACCTGCTACTATACTTGTTTCCTATCTCACAATGTGAATTATCTTTGGTAAATTATTTAGAGTCTCAAAGCCTCACATATATGAAATATGTAAGGTAATTATCATTATCATATCAGTCATTAGGATTAAAGTATAATGTATTTTATGTTTTTGCAAAGATTCAACTGTTATATGGCACTGGTAATTTTCTTACAGTTTGTTCTAAAATAGATATGCCACTTTGTAGTCAGACTATTAAATAACAGAATCACTGTCATTTCGTTCAGAAATCTGTATTTTCATAAACTACCTTATCACTACACCTTCACAGACTTGTTAATGGAAACATAAAAACTATTTATTTCTTTCCTTATCTATAATTTATATAGATTCCCCTATTAGTCCTTCTAGATAATGGTTCTGAAATATTCAATGAAGCATAAACTTGGAGAGAAAAGAAGGTGGGGAGAGTAAACATACATTTTTATGACTTAAAACCAGAAAGAAGATTCAACCTAGAATATTACCAAACAAAATGTGTGAAGTGGAAACTAATTCAGCAGGGTGGAAGGGAGGGTGTGTACTGGTTATTTGTGACCATATTTATTTAAGTTTTACTTCCATATTTGTTATTGTGATTGAAAACACTTCTATCATACTTCAAATCTGGCATACATATGTTTTGTGTTAACTCTAAAACTTAAGGGAATCCTCTGAAGATATCAAAATAAGACAAAATGAATATTCCATATAGAAAAAAAAACAGACTTGCTGAACATAGCGGACAATGAGGACTACTGAGAACTCAAGAACAATGGCAATGGGTTTTTGATCCTACTGCACATACTGGCTTGGGGGGAGCCTAGG
This sequence comes from Microtus ochrogaster, assembly GCF_000317375.1. Taxonomy (NCBI): domain Eukaryota; kingdom Metazoa; phylum Chordata; class Mammalia; order Rodentia; family Cricetidae; genus Microtus; species Microtus ochrogaster. The sequence continues at coordinate 2,738,894 of NW_004949134.1, read as the reverse complement.
CAGTTTGGATGCTCAACTTACTAAACCTGGATGGAGGTGGGCGGTCCTTGGACTTCCCACAGGTCAGGGAACCCTGATTGCTCTTTGAGCTGATGAGGTAGGGAGACTTGATAGGGGGAGGGGTGAGGGAAATGGGAGGCGGTGGCGGGGAGGAGGCAGAAATCCTTAATAAAAAAATAAATTAAAAAAAGAGTTGAATATGCCATTCCTACAGGTGTAAAAAAATAAGTAAACAAATCATTGAATTGTTAAATAAATGTGTGGAAGGGAAGGGGAAATATTCACCCCCCCCCAAAAAAAAGAAAAAAATAAGTGTATGCCTACAATTGTCCATTTGTGGCAGTTCTCCACAGGTGGAGGTCCATAGATATTTATGTATTCTCTCTGTTACTTATAAATATTGCTTATTTCTTGTCTACTGTCTTTACAAATCAAATATAAACAGTCTTAGGAGTGATATGGCATAAAAACAAGCTTCTTATACTCTGATATTTATTTTATTTTACCCTTACCTTTATATTTATGGGGTAAATTGAATTACACTAATTCTAAATAGCTAATAGCCAATAAAATTAGTTTAAAATATCTTTTTCCAAAGTATTTGATTCCCTAATAAACAGAAATATCACATCTCTATTTGATCTGGTTAGATGCAAGTCATTTAAACTCTATTTTCCTTTAAGAGAATTAATTTGGTGTTTTTCAATCTTTCCATATGATCATCCTAGATCAGTCCTAGCTTATTCAGTACATTTGAACAAACGGAAGAAATTAAACATTGTATCTTGAAAGGTTCTGAAGAAAAAGAGCAGATAAAACACCATGTCTTCCATGTTAGGCCATTTCCCTTCAAAACAACTAGAATAGTAACTTTTCTTTTGATATCTTGTGGTTAGCTCCAAACCCATGCTCATACACCAAGTGAGCTACAAAACAAAACAAAGACACAAATGGGGAAAAGACTTAAAAGTTAAAAAGACATAGGAGTGGAAAATGTACATCCAGGAAGTGTCAAAGAACAAATTTAAAAATGTTTTATTTTTAAAAAGGAAACCCACCAGCCAGAGGGGGTGCACAGTTTTAATTCCAGCACTCAGGAAGCAGAGGCAGGTGTATCTCTGTGAGTTGAGCCTGGTCCACAGAGCCAAAGCTACACAGGAAAATCCCATCTCGAAAAACAAAACAAAACAAAACAAAACAAAACAAAACAAAAGGAAACACATCTACTTATTAGAAAAACAGGTGCAAACATCTTAAAGATAAAGAGAATGATCAAGCAGAATCCAGGCCTCCAATGACTCTGGACAATCTAGTAAACATCTGAGTATAGGAATCTTGGATCCACTAAATCAGCCCACCCATGCGTTAAGTATATGGACTGATCATGACGATGCCCTATAGAGAAGTTTGGTTCTCATACACAGGGTGCACAGCTGGTAAGATTGTAGATTCATTTTCTTCCCTGGAAGTCCTTAAATACTTTTTTTGTAGCATAAGAGATAGACAAACTATTAGAAGCTTCTCACTTATTTTCTGCTTGTTTTTTTGGTGTCCTGCAACCACAGCATAAGGAGTCATTAACAATATAGACTAATCATGTAGTTAAAGTGTGTAACCAAAAGCAGTGATAATATTGTTTGAGGGGACCTCAAGAGCCTCCTCGAGTAACAGCTTTGTATTGCTTTTCTATTGTTGTGACAAAATACTGTGACCAAGCAACTTACAGAAGAAATAACCATTGTGGTTCCAGAGGGATAAGTACACTTTATGGTGGGGAGACATAGGAACAAGTGACAGGCATGGTGGCTGTAGAAAAATGCTCCAAATTCACATCTTTTACCATAACCTTAAAGCAGAGTTAACTAGAAATAATAAAAGCCTTCAAATTTTCAAAGCCTGCCTCCAGTGGCATAATTCAAGGCCACATTTCCTAACCTACCCAGATAAACCAGATGGAAAACATGTTTTCAAGTATCTGAACCTATGGGGGACATTAGCATTCAATGCACCCAAAATTCATAATATCTCACCAGTAGGAGTTTTATTTAATAACGTATAAGTTTGCTAATTTTTAGCTAGCCATGAAACATAACATTTCCTGAGTACTTGAATAATTGTGGCTGTAACTACTGGGGATAGTAGAGGGTTTAATTATTATATTGGGATGAAACAGTAAGTATCTCTGTACAGACATAGACTTCTAGAATTTGGGAATATCATAGTTAGGTCATTTGGGCACACTATGAAATATCAAAATGTTCAATAAGCAATTTCTACTTTATGGCAGTTTATGCAATTTTTTCCCTGGATTCTTTTTAAGAATACTTCTGTTTAAGAAGTATGGTCACAACAAACTACACAGTATATGTCAAGCTAATCTTTTTCTTGCCATAATAGATTTAATCCTATTCTTAACAAAAAAAGCTAATTATCTTGTACTATATCTTTACATATATTTTTCCTTATAAACATAAGACTGTTGGGTCTGGAAAAATGACTCAGTGATTAAGAGCACTTGTGGGTCTTATAGAGATCCCCAGTTCAATTCCTAGGACTCAACTCAGGCAGTTAACCTGCAGGGAATACAACAGCTTCTTCAGAACTCTATCAACACCTGCACAGAAGTGCATTTACTCACACATGAACACAAATGCATATTCTTAATTCTTTAAATATTAATTATTTTTAAAAAGCTATAGTAGTATGATAGAGTTCGTTAAATGCATGTAAGAACAAAAGAGTCAATATATTATATTCCTTATGTAATTGTATAAAATACCAGGATCCTTAGCCCAACTACATTTGCCTTTATGCAGTGACAGTCATTTGATGCTTGCTTACTTAGAGTTCTTACTTTGACTCTATTTTATTGAAATATGTGAAAGTCCTAAAACAAACTAAATAAGGAGAGCTTAGTCACTGCAGCTATTTCTCTAATCAATGTAAAGGAGTCAGTTCTCCTAGAATGAGCTTCCATTGGGATTAATCTTCACATTGCTAATACACCAGAATTAGCCACTATTTCCTGTGTTCCAGTTATCTACAGCCAAGAAATAACAAGTTTTGGTTCCTATGGAGTCAACTATGTGGATAAAATATCCTAAGTTATATCAGTCAGTATACCCACAGACATATATTCACCATCGGATGATACTAATGTAAGACTATTTTCAAATTTGTTCTTAAAACTGGAATTGATATTTATACTCATTTCCCTTCTTTTAAAATATCTGAAAATAAGAGAACAGATTTATAAGTAGCCCCACAAATGTACATAGGACAAGAACTATTTGCTGTGAATTTCTCAGTGTTTCAGTCAACTTATTATGGGGATTCCGAACTACCCGGAAATATTTTGAGGATGATAGGAGCATCCAGACTAACAGATAAGCAGCCATTCTTTCAAAATCAGGGCCACCATCTTAAGCCAACATAGAAGAGCAAGACATTGATATAGAAAAATTTCAGTTTACTTGTTTGTGGTAAAACAGGTGTCTTTTATGTGTGGGAAAGTATGTACAGGGTCCAGGGATTAGTTACCCAGAAACAAACATTGATTAAAAGCAATTAAACTGAATCATTGATGCAAGAAGACAGAACATGGTTGAAAATAAGTTAATCTATAGACTTCAGTGAATCAAAGTATTTATATTTTCAGTAACTCTTGAACTGGAAAACCATATTAGCAAATAGGTACATTGATCTAAGGAACATGCATTGGGACAGATGCTGTGTTGCAGAAGTCAGAGATGGCTGGAGGATTCCTTTTCAGAGAGAGTTCTTTGATGCTTGTGATAGTTGAGACAATATTCTAAAAACTGTGCCTGTTAAATTTATGTGTACCTTAAAAGGCAAGTATGTTGGTATAAAGAAATATGTAGGTTATGAAAAAATATATAATAACCCACAAATTTCATCATGTTAAATATCAACAATCCAAAATCAGATACGGACATCTAGATGAAGCAAAATGTCCATGGCCTACCTCTTAGGCCCTTTACTTGCCTGGTTTTTCTCATTGTATAAAACTTGTAACTGAAGCCTATTTTTTTAGTTAGCTAATTCTTTTCAGTGTGATATGTAGTATTTTTGTTTGTTTGTTTCACATTTTTCTTCTGTCTGCTACCAGTGGTATGGTAGAAATGAAAGTGATTTGGACAATATGTGACAGAGTGGACTATATTTCTGTGGTTTTTATTCACCTCCAAGTAAAGACATAACTAGCTATTCCAATTTAGGAATATCTTCCATAAAAAGAAAACAAAATGTGTAGTTGTGTTCAGACTGACAGTGTTGAAAATGGAACATGAAAGACAAAAGTCTTCCTAGGTTCTAAAATGGTCTAAGGAGATTATCATTGAAGGATTGTATATGGATACAGAGGAAGACCGTTCATTCTAAGTGTATGAATCCAGGAGATCATCTGAGCTGAAATCCATTCCATTCAGGCATGATCTAGACAAAGCACTATAAACCTTTATGGATGTACCACGATTTTTCCTGTTTAGGAAAAGGCATGAATAAAAGTCAATCTAAATTCCTATTCATGGATGCAGGGGTAAAAAGCCTGTACCACAACTACAAGAGTCAATGTTTGAAAAATTGCATACATTACGCATCAGCCCAATGGATTGTGTCTTAATGTATATATTCTGCTAAAACAACAAAGTACCATTTGTTTCTCGAAACTCGTTCTTGGAGAGCCTGCTGAAAATATATACTAAATTTTCTAAATTCCTGTGAGAGAGCAAAACAAAGTAAAATCAAGAGTCAAACACATGTGCTTACATCTAAATATATAATGACCACAAGAAGAGTGATAATACTTGTAGTGAAATTTCATTTGTATTTTAATAAATAAGGCTTGCCTGAAGATCAGAGATTAAATCAGACACCCTGGCTAGCCTTACAGACCAAGCAGTGGTAGCACACGCTTTTAATCCCAGTAGCCACTCTAGTTTGCCATAGAAACTGGGCCATAGGGGTTTACGCCCTCAATCCAACTACCAACAACCAACAATCCAGTTAAGTCCACAATGCTGGAAATCTCAACCAGTCTTAGTATACAATGGAATCCAGATGTAGACTCTAGTGACAATGAAAGAATGGACTTCCCAGCAAAAACAAGAGCAAACAGACAAGGAGCAAAAACTTTCTAATTCTATATCCTTTATATAGGGTACCTGAGAAGGTGTGGCCAAGATTAAAGGTATATTGTCCTGTTGGTACATGGTCCAGGAATGGAATTAGGTTAGGAAAATTCTGAATACTTGTGAGAAAACTCCAAGAAAAGTATCATGTGATAACAGCTTCTTTAAAATATTGAATTGTTTTGGAATGTGCTGTTGGGCTCGTCCCAGGTGTAGAAGATAAGAAAGAGTTTACTTCAAATTACCCATTATTGTTTCTGTTGGTATTCAATTATTCCTCTAGGGAATAAAAAGATTTTACCACATATGGCTTGTCCTTGGTATTGTAGACAGCTTGGACATATTATTACTCTGCTTATGTGAACTTTTATAACCTTCAGAGTATACACAAATTGTCTGAGGCTCTGAATAAAGTTGGTTATTGCTTAAAAACCACTTATGAGTGAGTACATGTGATATTGTCTTTCTGTGTCTGGGTTACCTCACTCAAAATGATGTTTTCTAGCTCCATCCATTTTCCTGCAAAATTTAAGATGAAGTGGTTTTTAAACAAAAAGCAAAGAAAGCCAACCTAGAAATCACAATCCCAGAACTTAGACAACAATGAGGACCCTAAGAGAGACATACATAAATCTAATCTACATGGGAAGTAGAAAAAGACAAGATCTCTTGAGTAAATTGGGAGCACAGGGACCTTGGGGAAGGGTTGAAGGGGAGTGGAGAGGCAGGGAGGGAAGCAGAGAAAAATGCAGAGCTCAATAAAAATCAATTAAAGAACTCAAAAACCTCAATACATAGTATCTGCAATATTTTAATAGAGAATGTTAATAAATCAAAAATAATGCAAAAAAGTTGGATATTGCATGAGACTGTCATATGCCTCATTTATTGGATACTTTCTCCCAGGACCCATAGCCTCTAGAATGGTGACATCTTCCCATTTCAGAGATTTAGAATAAAATTGGGTAGTCCTATTTCAAATTATTTAACTAAGAAAATTCCCTCACAGGACCCAAATGCTTAGATTTTATTAATTCCATATACAGTCAAGTTGACATCTAAGAATAGCAATCATAGGCCAGAAGCAGGTTATGGGTCCCTTGGAGCTTGAGTTACAGGCTGTTTTGAGCCACCAGATGTGGGCGCTATGAAACACACTTACATCTTCTGTAATAAGCTTTGAGCCATTTCTACAGCCCAAAGTTAAAGGTTCTTAAAGGTAAATCATAGTGCCAGGTGTCGAATACATTCATATGAGTTGTTAGCCAGTATATCTCTAGAGGCTTTGAAAACAACATAGGCTATTGCCATTAATCTTGGCTCACCACTAGAACTAGAAAGTAAGAACCTAGGGCTGGAAACTCAACAAACTTTGGTTGCAAGTATAAAGAAATTACTTGGTAAATGGGCTGGAAACATTCTCCTTGTTGGCTAGCATTCATAGTGCTGGAGGGTGATATTCAGGTTGATGGGGTAGAAAAATCAAAAGTTTTAGCCAGCTGTGAACACTGCATTCTAAAATACCAACTTATCAGGCAAAACATGTCACTCATATAACAGGTGTGTGTGTGTGTGTGTGTGTGTGTGTGTGTGTGTGTGTGTGTGTGTGAGGTAACCACATATTCTCTGATTGGACAGAAAAATATTTTATGTGCATTGTATTATTCTTCTCATAGCAACCATGTTTTTTGTCCATTAAATAATTTAATTGCTTAAGCAAATCAACTGTATGTGTTAATAATAATATCACTAATCATTTCAGACACAATGATACAGTAATTTAACAAGATTGCTATGTTCTCCTACCAGCATGTCAGATCTAGGTTTTAATTATCTTCTTGCCACCTCTATATTTTTGCATATTCAAATAGCATGTAAATTAATGTAATCTTTCATTTTGAAAGAGCTAAAGGATAAGAATTTCTCTAGATCATTTTCTCCACTCTTTTATTGATTTTTATCTTCTTTCCTATAAAACTTACACAAAAATGCAGACATTTATTTCTGGAAAGTAGATGGAATAAGAATAAGGGCTTAAACCAGACTTGCTGAATATAGCGGACAATGAGGACTACTGAGAACTCAAGAACAATGGCAATGGGTTTTTGATCCGACTGCACGTGCTGGCTTTGGGGGACCCTGGGCAGTTTGGATGCTCAACTCACTATACCTGGATGGAGGTGGGCGGTCCTTGGACTTCCCACAAGTCAGGGAACCCTGATGGCTCTTCAAGCTGATGAGGGAGAGGGACTTGATCGGGGGAGGGGGAGGGAAATGGGAGGCGGTGGCGGGGAGGAGGCAGAAATCCTCAATAAATAAATAAATTATAAAAAAGAATAAGGGCTTGCTGTCAACTAAATGGACACTAACCTTAGAATCTGTAAAGCGTAACTGATAAAACTTGGGTAAGAATTTTTAAATGAATTTCCAAACCAAGACATTCATTTAGGTAGGCTGCCCCTAGAATTTCTATACAGTCAAGGCTAACATTGAATTTGAGGTTCTCATGATTCTCTCTAGTGTTGTGATTATAGGCATTACATATTGTACATTATATATAGTGTCAAAATACTGATTCAGTTAATCAGAGACAATTCTTTTATAAAGAGGCACTTCAATACCTTTAAAATATTTTCTTGATTTATTTTTCTTTTTATGTATATCTTTTGCTTACATAAAAATGAGCACCCATGTGTATCCAGTCCCTGTGGGGGCCTGAAAAAGGTATCAATTCCTTTGGAACTGGAGATACAGACAATTGTAAGCCACCATTTAGGTATTGGGAATCAAATCTGAGTCCCTTTTAAGGCAAGTGCTCCTAACCAATGATGCATCTTTCCAGCTGCTGTCAGACTATTTGAAATTAGTCTCTACTCTAAAGCTAAAAACACATCTGTTGTTATAGATGATGACTTATCTACTAATAGATAGAAAATATATTAATAAATTCATGAGATTATATACATACAATATATCATGTATGATATAATATGTAATAACATATCCATTATAAGATAAATAATACAAGTAATAGGTAATATGTAATTTGCAATATGCAACATATATAGAGCATGTGATTTATTACAATCATACCATGTTATATAAAAGATATTCTATGAACAATATATAGCATAATGTATCACGTATATGATATATTTTAAAAAATGATTTGCAGTATCTCATATTAAATAAATATGAAATGCCAAATGATACATATCAAACCAACAAAATCAACAAAACCATTGCCCTTATACTTCACATACATGCTGTGGCACACATTTGCTCCCTTTAAAGACATAAATTGAAATCAGAAAATATTACCAAATACATATTCTACAAGTGTTCAATAAATACCTTATTTGGTTAAAAACCTATACACAGATAACAATAATCACGTCTAACCGAAGAATGTGCTCACTTGCCAGTCACTTGTATGTGTGTGTATAAACAGATGTTACTTTCTTAAGCTCTGAGCAAATTAAACACATGCTAAAATTTATAGAAAAACAGAAAGTGTGACATATCATTTTCAAAATTGTATCTATGTGAATTTGGTTGAGAATGTTCATTTTAAAATTGGAAGGAAATTTAATTATGAAACTAAAATGATAAATTGACTTTAATTTTTACACATTATATCAATAAGAAAGAAAGTATGGAGTATTTACATACACAGAACTCAAATTTCCAGTTCTGAATTGTTCCTAACACTGTAATACCGATGAATTTTCCTTGAAAATTTTCTAGATTCTTTTACACATCACTTTGCTTAGTAGTCAACATGTAAGTAATGCTATGTAAAATGTAACAGATTAAAATTAAGGTCAAGTTTAAATAAGGGTAAAAATAATACCAGAATATGTGGAAAAATTATATCTCTAAATTTTATAGTATATGGCTTGCTTTTATTGGAAAAAAGTAAAACTATGAAAAGAAAAAAGGCTACAAAGTAAGCAATGTTTTACTAAAAATATAAGGTATATTTTTGTTCTCTAATTCACATGCCAAGGAAACAAGCTGAATCCCAATGAGAATGAATCATGTTCTACTTTAGACCAAAAAACAATGCAACTTTTTATGCAGTACACAACCAAGCTGTAGAATTCAATTCTACAATATATCACTTTGGTAAATAGTTTAACAAAATCCAGGAAAGCATTAAATATTACTATGAATAAGAATGACATTTACAGTCATATTAAGTAGGTCACAATGTTTAAAGGGCTCTCAGCCCTATTGCAATGGAACATAAGGAGAATTTGTGTGAAGGTCAAAGAGTGTTCTTTGCTCTGACCTTTTTTTATATGTCTCATGCAATATGACAGATTTATGTGACTCTTTGTCAATGCTTGATTTTTAGGGTAGCCTACTTGATTAAAAATGTCTTTCTTGCCTTCAAAATAGAAATAAAATGTTGATAGAAATTATCCATCATACAATCAAGAGCTGTTATATTTCTATAAACTACAACTAAAAATTAAATTTAAATATTGTTTCCAAAGAGATATAAATGAATGGAAAGTTTTGATGATTGTAGGATTTTAAACAGGTGGAAAGTAATGAAACACAATAATCTACTCTTCCATATTTTAAAAAGAATTATTTTCAGGCAAAATTTTCAATCAGCCTAAATAAGCTAATTCTGTGATATAATGACATGAGTGATTAGTTTCTGGCTGTAAACTTACATGTTTGCATTTCCCAATACTTCAATCTTCTTTTCTTTCTGACAAATATTCATCCTAATGATATTGCTATTTCAAAACTTAAATTTGAAATCAAGAAAAAACAAAATAATAATAATAATAATAATAATAATAATAATGATAATCTTTTCTCTTTGATCATTTTTGTTGTTTCTTTTCAAAAATGAAAGGAAAAACAAATATTGGTCAGAAAATAGAGAAAGAAAAGCCTTTAACAATGTTGCTTGGATATTATATTATAGTTATTGTGAAAATAATGAGGGTCCTCATAAAAAATAGAATAGATTCTGCTGCCTACTGATAGGCACATACCCCAAAATCCTGAAATCAGCAAGCCTAATAAATATCTGCATTTCCATTTTCACAATACTAATAAAATTAAGATAAGAAGTGTGAATTAATGAAGAACTGATTAAACACATACAGAGAGAGAGAAAGAGAGTTAGGAAGGGAGGAGGAGAGGAGTGAGATGCAGAAAAATTGTACCATCAGGCTCAACATATAAGCTTTTATGTTTAATGAAATTAGCCAAGTCTACCAAGTCAAGCAATATAATGATTTTATTTACAATTGTTGAAAAGTGTCAAAACTCTTAGAGTAGAACAGAATGAGGATGGAAACTGTCTTGGTTTGCTTTTAGTTGTTGTGATAAACACCATGGCCAAAAGCAACTTGGGAAGGAAAATGTCTAAGTGTCTATATCATCTTATAACTATAAGATCACAATACATTACTGATGTAATTAAGGGCAAGAACTCAAGGCAGGATCATGACAGGATCATGGCGGGAGCAACTTAAGCAGTGAGCAAGAAGGAGCACTTTACTGGCTTATTCTTTACTGTTTGCTCATCCTGACTTTTTATATAACCTGGGGCTACCTGTCCATTGGTGGCACCAAGCCACAGTGGGATAGATCATTCTGCATCAATCATTAAACAATAAAATTCTCCACAGACATGCCCATAGGCCAGTCTGATGAAGGCATTTCCTCTTCCAGGGTGACAGTAGTTCATATCAGTTGACAAAAACTAACAACTACAGTTGTCTAGAAGTAAACTAGTAATTTGAGAGAACAAAGAAGAAATATTTAACAATGAATACAGTTTTACTAGGTGAAGGAGGACATTCCTTGTGCTCATAATTGTAGACTTTGTGCTGTGTAATACAATATTTGGTGTATTTTAGAACAGATGAAGTAGAATATTTGAATGTTTTCACCACAAAATGGCAAATATTTGGTGCGACTGATATATAGTTATGTTAGTTGAATCATTCCATATTGTATACAACATGCAATGAAACAGCATACTATATTAAATAACTGTCATTTTCAATTCAAGTTATATAATTCAACATCTTATTTTTCCATGTATCTTTGTTCTATCAGAATCTTATTACTACTGTGATAGGAGAGTTTCAGCAAGGAAAAAGTCATAAGGTTTTATCTGATATTTTTATAGTTTTTATATGATAATTTGGCTAAAAGCAACTTTGAGAAGAAAGGATTTATTTGGTCTTGGAACTCCCTTGTCACATTCTATCATCAAGTGAAATCAGGACAAGAACCTGGAGACAAGAGCTAAAGCAGAGGCCACAAAGGAGTGATCTTCACTGGTTTTTACATCACAGCTTGCTCAGCCTCTATTTTTTTCTATATAAAACCCAGGACCACTAACAGTCTTATGGAGGCATTTTCTCAACTGAGATCCCCCTTTCCAGACAACTCTAGATTGTGATTTGTCACACTGACAAAAACTGACAACGACAGGGTTTCATAACCTTGTTATAGATGTAGGTTGTTTCCACATTCTGTTTATTACTAATAATGCTGCTATGAACATAATTGAGTAAATGTCCTTCTGTTATGAGTGAGCATCCTTTGGGTATTTGCCCGAAAGTGTTATTGCTGTGTTCTGAATAGATTGATTCCTAATTTTCTGAGAAACCACCATACTGATTTCCATTATAGAAAACTTGCAAGTCATAAGACTTACATGTGATATAAGAAATTTGGTTTTATTTTTATTTATTTGGTGTCTCTGGAGTAGTAATACTTTATTTTCTTTATTGGGAAAATTGTACCTTCTATTATTTTTAATATATTTTATTCTTTTTCCATTTTCCTATAAATTCTTTCTGTGTAAGTGTTTTGATGGAGAACTTTTATGCTTATTTTTGAGATGTGGATGACAACCTTCAAACCCTTTTACACTTTATTTTGGCTTACAAAACAGCTTAGGAATTTAAAGTGCCTAGGAACTATATTTAAAATGCATTATTCTAGCTATTCACTTATTCACCTTTAGATGCCTCTTATTCCACCAAGTGAATTATTCATAGCTTACATTATAAAGTTCAAAATGTTATGAAATCACACAAAATACATTTGGAGAATTTAATTCAAGCAGAGTGACTACAGTCATATATCATTTAGTGGAGAATTTGCAAAAACAAATCAGATAGCTAAAAGCAGAAATCATGGAGCAAAATGTGATGTCACAGCCCTACAACATGTATGAAGCATAATTATGAAATACAGTGCACTGGAACAAAATTATTTAGCTATTTATCAACCACAGATAGTTATGGGGCTACCTTTTTATTTTGTTTCAACAAGATGTGTGTGAATTGTGTGTTGCTATCCCTTGGGACTTGATTTGCAATGTTTGTAGTATCTGTTGTCATATATGGAGACATATATATTAAAACTTATTTCATTCAATAACACTTAAGATTTACATTTTTTAAATATTTTAAAAAATAACACTTCATTTTTACATTTTTCACAAGAGTGATGACCAGTATGAATTGTCAGCTACATATGATCTAGAATTACTGAGACATGGGCCTCTGATCATGACAGTAGCATTAGACTTGTGTTGAATCTTTCCAAGGGAATAGCTTCCCTCTTCATTCAAATATAATACTTTCGTGACATTGCCTATGAAGCTAATGGGTTCTTAGTGCAGAAAATCTATGGCCTGAGCTTTAATTGTCAGGATTGGTGGACTACTCCTGAAGACTACATTTAGAGATGAATTTCACTGAATAATAATGTTACATAGAATAAGTACATTAATGTACCGACCAAGGATAAACTATGGAAATAGGACATTTCCACTTTTTATGCTGTATTCATGTTCTGACCTGCCATTCTCATTTGCTCTAAGCCAAGAAAGCTGTCACTGTTTCATTAAGTCAGAAACATGTTGTTGAAAAATGTGGAGATCACATCATATAGTTCGGTTAACTAAACCCATTTTTTAGTACCTATCATGGAGGTAAGAACATTGTAAAACTCTGCGAAATAACAGATGAATGACTGGACAAATGATGAATATATGATGGAATCTGAGAAAAACAAGAAAAAATATTTCTAAGAAATCTGTCTCTAACTGGTATGATAAGTGAACAATACATACTTTTCAATATTTCCCCATGAATATTATAAGAAAGCATTAAACATAGTCAAGGTCTCACCTTACTAGTCCTAACAACTTTTAAATCAGCGCAGTATTATGAAGATTATAGACAAAGACAAATAAAAATCAGTCTGATGGTAAAAATACAAAGAAGATAATCACAGAGTAGACAAAACTACAGAGGTGTTGTTTTCTGTGCAAATACAATCAGGGTGAATATTTAGAAGAAGGGAATGTTTAGTAAGTATTTTAAGACCTGTTATTTGTGAAACATAATACACAGCCTCTTTTAAAATTTAAACTTAGTTTTTCCATTTGTATATAAAAATCTACAAATATAAAGGGGGCATCATGTAATATTTTGATGCATTTATATACTGGGTAGGGTTAAAAAGTAATAAAAGCATATTCATCTTTTTTATTTTAGTTATTCATGGGGAAATATTCCAAATCTCCTTTATGTAACAAAAATTTTTCAATTTTGTTTTATGTATATGATTGCTTTTTCTGCATGTATGTTTTTCATGTTCATATAGTGTCCATGGATACAAAAAGAGAATGTCTGATTTTCTGGAAGTAAGATTATATATTTTTGTGAGTGTGGGTGCTGTAAGTTGATCCCAGGTCTTCTGCAAAAGCATTCAATGATCTTAACCACTGAGCATCCTCCCAGCCCTCCTTTTACATAAACATTATAAATACACAGTACATTATTATCTATATTCACCATGTTGGGGATAATACACCAGAACTTCCTGCTCTTATTCAACTGTACCTAACAAAATTCAAATTAGAGATACATATTGAGTCAACTTATGTAGGATCAGAGAGCTATGAGGTTATTTCTACTTGTGTTTGAATTACCTTTCATCGGCTGTCTTCTAGAATATAGATATAATGTGTAAAATTCATTGAACATAAGAATATTATATTCACTAAAACAAAGTTTACTATTCACTTGTAATATCCAATTATTTCAAAATCTTTAGACTGTTATGTTTCACTGAATACATCAAAAGGCAATAAAAGGCAATTGCTGTTGTGCAAATGACAGGAAGCTATTTGTTCTAAGCGGAGAATGTTTGCCTAAACTGCAAAAGCCTCTGTGAGACATATGTCATAGAGACATATGTGTGTATATGTATATGTGTATGTGTGTGCATGAGTGCACTTGTGCGTGTGTTATTCTTCCATAATTTTTGGAACAGAATTTTTCAGACTTTAATGACTTAGAATCAGATTATTCTTTAGAGGAAAATGATGTACTGAATCTGTGATATGTGGGTAAAATTCCTACTTGTACAACTATCAACATAGTGAAGATGTTAACACAATCTGCCCATAAGAGTCACTGTGATAAGATATGTGACACAAGACTTAGGAAAGTGCTCTAATGACCCTAAAGTTAAGGGTTCATCTCACAATTATGAATTATTGAATAATCTTGGACTGTTGTTGAGGCTAACTACAAATTAAAACCAAATGTTTTTAGAATAGTAGTGCTTTTAAGAAGTGTCAAAGAAGTCTTAAGTAATAAGTGCTGTAGGATAATGCTATTACACACTGTAAAGATTTGTCACTTGTATTGGTTTAATAAATCAATGATTGGCCACTAGGCAGGTATAAGTATAGGTGGTCCAACCATACTAGGAGAACCCTGGGAAGAAGAAAGGCACAGATGTAGAAAAGAAACTTCCATCGACAAATAAGTATGGAGATAGTGACCTACTTGCCTCAAACTCTTGAAGGTAAACTATATCAGAAGGGGTTGGAGTTATCTCTTTGTGTCAATATTTCATTTATTTATTTGTTTGTTTGCTATATGTTAATGTGGTATTTTGTACATTGGTCCAAAAGAGAGTGTTGCATGCCCAGGAGCTGGAAATATGAGCAGATGTGAGCCAAGTAAAATGGGTGATAGGAATCAAACATGATTCCTCTGGAGAGCAAGAAGCGCTCCTTTCCCTGTAATCCTTTCTTGATTTGGGATGGACAAAATTGATGGGCTCAGGGTAAGTTATTGGGCATCTTCTCCGGTTTGATTTTTTCCAATGCATAAATAAAAGAGGGCATGAGATTAATATAAACAAAGTTGTTGAAGAGAGCAAATGTTCCTTTTGAAGAAATATACAAACACTGATTGTACTAATGTTTTCACAGGATCATGAGCATTGCATGTTGAAGAGGGTCTCGAGGCATTTCACTGTGCACTATTCTCAATATTCAGAGTTTAAATGTTTTGTGTGAATTTCATTTTTAAATTTGGTAAGTTATTTTCTACATGACTATATCATACATCCGTTGATTTTGTATAAGCTATTCCTAACGAAGCAGTGACATAGATATTAAATATAACCTTGTTCCACTAGCAGTCAAAATAGAACCTGTTTACTTCTTTTCCTGCCATTTAAATTCTAAAAAAACCTTTCCAACATTGAAAGAGGGTACCTATTCTCAAATACCACCCAGGAATCTAGTTAAAGTAGTTTAAGTTTCTTATTCTGTAAACATTAACATATTAAAGACACCAAATTAGAGGCTAAAGGAACTTTTAGTTGCAGGAACACACACCTAAATGTATGACAGACAGTTCATACTATAAAATCTAGGGGGAAGACTTAAAAAATAATAATTTGACAAACACAAGCTAAAATCAACACAACTGATAATATTTATAAATTATAACAAAATGCTACTTTACACATCATGCTATTTGAGAAACTAAAGAGGATGAATTAAACAGCTTGGGATATAAATTTTGTAAAGAGCATTTGCTTTTTAAATCATAGTAACTAACTACATTTAAAAAAAAGTAGAGTATTATGGAGTCTGTATTTCTACAGGATATAAGAAATAATGAAGTATGAGAAATTTTTGGGCAATGATTCATGAAATTGTTTCTATGAGGGATTACTCACTTTCATAGGAGATTCATTCTTCTTATTTACTAGAACAGTGTTCCCATGGTCTCAGTGCTTGT
Organism: Microtus ochrogaster; assembly: GCF_000317375.1. Taxonomy (NCBI): domain Eukaryota; kingdom Metazoa; phylum Chordata; class Mammalia; order Rodentia; family Cricetidae; genus Microtus; species Microtus ochrogaster. Next base: position 2,722,636 of record NW_004949134.1, on the reverse strand, counting down.
CATTATTTTTCAAAGAGTGTCCTAACTGAGTATGAATCTCTAGAACAAGACTTATGGTTATTTAACAAAGAATTATTTCATCTCCTGTTGGGTTTTACACTATTTTTACTTTAAACACCAAGCTACCCTGACAGGCAGTATTCAGCACCCTTGCTGTATATGAATACGTTTTTTTTTTAATTAGTGGAAATTATCTTCTACACATATTCACACAGATAATCATTCTCCTTGTCATAATGAATTTAATTTCCTATTTTTAAAACCACATTTCAACATTTCTATCACATCAGTATCTTTAGTAATTTTTCCACATATTTTTCTCTAAGTATTTTCTTTTTAGTTTGTGTTACTATTTTCATTTTGTGTTAAGCACCACTTAAACATTCAGCCAAATCTACCAAGATAATGTATTGTGAAATAAAGCATAATTTGGATGTCCCAAACCCAAAATTATAACTTGAAGAGCTACATAGTATAATAAATAAATTATGCCATAGAATCAAGTAATTAAGTACATTATGAGTTACAAATAATTATTTAACTTAAAACTCTGCATATTTTTCCACTAAGTAAATATATAAATCTATACTTCTCTTAAAATAAAGAAATATAGTATATATTATAAGCAGTTCCAATTTGATTTATCTCTATTTCAAGTAAAATATTTTATTTTGGTACTAAAAACTAATTTTTGAGAAGAAGATTTAATGTTTCTTGTTCATTTAGACACAAATGAGAAAATGAGAAGGGAATTTTTACTAAAGTGCTTCATATAATTTTTTACCATAATTTCACCAAAACATTGATATTATATTCTAATAAAATAAAGTACAAGTTCAGACATTATTCCTGACACATTGTGAGGACCAGCCATGATATGCCAAGTATGGGCATGTCACCCAAAGGAAGTTCTTTACTTCCAAACATTATCACCTTCCAGAGTAGAACTTGGCCATTGATAAATTTAATAAGAACTCTGAGTCACAGTAGTTTACCCTGAGGCAAACCTGGTTGCAGAAGGAACCACAAACTGAGATTACCTGGCACTACCCAAAAACAGATCATCGAAAGGAAATGCCTAACATTCCAACTGCTGTAGATGGGACCTCCTGACAGTACACACTCACCAGGACACCCCTAGACAAATGTCAACCAATCAAGGGTCCTAAATCTCAAAAACTCCTCACCCCCAAGTTTGCTAATATAAAATAAAGGCTCCTTGCTTTTTCATACAGGACTCAGTCTCCTTGTTGGCTTTTGTGGGAACTTCACGGATTTAAACATAACACACATTGTTTTGTAAACATTTTTTGATATATATTACTTTGGCTGACTATCTTTGAATGTACACAGTTGTGGAGAGCTAAAGACAGTTTAAAAATGCATGAATATTTGTAAATGGATATTGGATTTTCTTCTAAACTGCAAAGAAAATCAGGCTGTGAGAAAACAAGCACAGAAAGGTTAGAGGCATGCAGCCAACTCTCTCCCTTGCTAGTTTTTCCTTCCCTATCTGATTCATTGTTAGTATCCTGAAAATCTTTTTTCTCTCAGACTTTTTACAAATAAAACAGAAGAAGGCTCTGTCTCTCTCTCTCTTTCTCTCTCTCTTTTAAGATTTATGAGTCCCTCTATCCCAGTCTTCACAGAGCTGCATGGCAATTTCACATTCCTAAGAGAGAGAATCTGATTAACTCAGCTCAGGGCTGTGTCCCACACTGGTCCAATCAATAGTGCACAAAATGACATTGTGCATTGTTGCTATGGTTTCTGCCACCCACGCGACTAGATATAGGAATGGGGCAATGTTTTACTGAGGAAATGGGTTCTTTTAAACTGAACTGACATCCCCAGAGTCATAACCATGCCTCTATTGTCATTGTTGTTAATCAGAAGGAACAATGATACTGAAGATTTGACATGCATTGAGTTCCTGTCATGTGCCAGAACTATGGCCAAATGTATCCATCCATTATCAAATGTTTTCATCACTAGGGCTTTACCTCTAGTTTATAGATGATGAAACTAACATTACTAGAGGCTAAGTATTTTTGCAAAGCTTTAAGAATATTGTAAATGAATGTAACCAATTTAAGGCATGGAGATTTCTTTAATGAATTAAAAGAAAATAAATTGAAGCTAAAGCAGAGGATATAAAACGACATCTCGTATCTCTGAAAGATTTGCTTGGGAGGAAAAGCTGTCAGAGACACTGCTAGAGTTAGCGGTGTCATTCTCATGGAAGTTTTATATTGTCCAGATCCCTAGCGAATATGAAATACTATGCTGATCCTGGTAACATGACATCAAATCATTGAGACGCAAAGCAGCTGATATGAGATAAACTACATGAACTCTTGTTTGTCCTATGGAAACCTGGGTAATGTAAAATGGAGTTTGCTTTCAAATGCTTAATAGTGCATGTATAGGGTTTCCATGTTATGCTCATTGTATTACCTCTCTAATGTTTCTTGGTTTGATTGTCAAAGCTGAATATTTAAGTCTGATGTTTAAAAAATTATAACAATAACAAATCAAAGTTCTATTGTCCAATACAGTTTTTTTTCTAGTGTACCACCTTAAAATAAAAGGATTCAGAAATCTTACAGATCAACTTTAATTATGTTGTCTGATAGAAGAATGTTATATTTTGCCTTCATTTCAATTGTGCTTCTATCAGTATAATGTTTGATTCTTTTGTATTACAAAATCTTTATTACTTGTTGTTAAAGACTCAATAGTTGAATTTATACTCTACCACAATAAATCATGCATATTCAGCTAACGTAGTATTAAGATCAGGCTTGCAATATTGTTGAGCCATAGCTATTAAATTTTGGGGGTAGATAGCACAGACATGGAATTCGAGAAGTATCTAAAATCTTGCTTCCCATTGACAAGTATTCATGAAAGATTCCTGGCTTCATAAGGCTATAGTGGTATTATGGTACTGTAAAATGGGCCAAAGTGTCAGAGACAGCCACTTATCCCATTGCCAGGAGGCCCACAAGTAGACTCTTTAAAATCCCCTTCACTCAGCACTGTTTTCCAACTGTCACCCTCCCAACCTGATCCCTCAGATCCTCTCTCCCAGCCCCAGCCCAACCAGGAGATCTCATCTATTTCTTAAGATAAAAAAAAAATTATCAGGTTGAGATCTTAGAGTGGTTTTGATGTGCATTTCCTGATGTCTAGGGATGATGAACATTTCTTTAAGTGAAAAACAAACTTTTATTTATTACAATTTTAAAAGTTTTTCTAATTGTTTGTGAACAGAATTAATGATGTATACATCAGAAAAAAATATTAAAAATTTGAATTCCTAATCATCTAACTCTTAATATTTGAAGAATTCCAATCTCATAAAAGTTTATGAACTTTAAAAATAAATAATTAACTAAAAGTCACTAGCAGAATTCCACTTTCATACGCTACATGTACAGCAACGTTAGATCTATATTTTATTAAAAAGAAATTAAATTATGTATGAAAATTGTACTAAATTTCACGTTATGGTGCTTTCCAAAAATAATGATTATCAGTATTTCTTTTACATAGGAGTAAAAAGCTTAATGCCTGCTTTATAAAATATTTTTTCAAATTATTTGTTATACTGGAAATTGTCATAAGATTTTATGACAGATTATAATATTGCTGCTATTTCTGGTATTATTGTGTTATAGTATTTTTCTTGGGAGTTTTTTTTTTTAATTCTCAAGTGCTTTCATACCATTTTCATGTTGGCTTTTACAATAATGAATCATACTTACCAAGAATATGGCTTTTAGTAACTAAAGCATGAATTGCTAGCCATTTGTTAGTAAATCTCAAAATTGCATCAAAAATCCCAAAGTTAGAAATATCTCATCAACTGAAAAACAATTACAATAATTAATTCTGAATACAAAAATGGGAGTAGCAGCTGGGTGGTGATGGCATACACCTTTAATCCCAGCATCTGGAGGCCGAGACAGGGGCATCTCTGTGAGTTTAAGGCCAGCCTGGTCTACAAAGTGAGTTCCAGGACAGGTTCCAAAACTACAGAGAAATTCTGTCTCAAAAACAAAAACAAACAAAAAAAATCATGGGAGTATCAAAATACTTTGGCCATTTTTGTTGCAGTTATGCCTCAGATAAATTCAGGAAGAGAAATTCATTTTAAATTAATTAAGATGACAATGAATTTTATTTGTCTATACTATACAAAAGAAATTTGTACTTGATTTCTGTTATAAGTAAATACAAATATTAAATAATGTTATTAGTTATTTCTGGTCACAGCCTCCAACTCTTGCTACTGCTTCTTTTATGTTGATTCTGTCTTAAGAAAGAACATACTATTGGTAAGTGTGGCACCCTGGATTTCATGTACCCAACAGGCAAATGATCTCTGCCCATACTCTTGGGGAAAACTATGCTTGTCAAAATTTACTGGTTACACTTTGTGTGGCAGGAGTAGCTAACCCTTCTATTGTTGTTCAAGAAGTAGAGGAAGAAAATATCAGAACATAATTAGTTATGAAAATATTTTTCTTTATAAATAATAGATTGATCAAAGGAAAAAAGTTATAAAAAACATTTTTGATATGTATATAATAATAGTAATATTTACTAGAAAAAAGAAAATTAAAATTCTGAACAGGTAAAAAAAGCAAATATGTTTGATAGTACAGTTATGAATGTACCATTTCCTGTGAAAGCTATGAAATAATCCCTCAAGCTACACTGAGGAAGTATCAAGAGAATTATGGAATTAAACTCATTTTTCATTTTAATAGCTTAAAAAAGTGGCTCATATACTTTGAGTAAACTCATCAATATTACAGATTACTATCAGAATTCTCCATTTCTAACAAAGAGACTTCCAAGGCAGGGGATTCTTCTGTATCTCTGCAACACAGTTTTCCCCTGATCAACATGAAAAATAAGTGTGTATTTAGAGGTTTGGTAGGAAGGTTCATCTCTTGTGTATTTCATTCTGGCTTGAAGATGGTGTGGCCAATCTTCACTATGGGATATATCAAGTAAAGCGACATGTGTATGTTCCACCATTTCCCTGTTTGTAATGTTTTTCTAAATAAATTTTGTTTTGCGGTTATAATATATTGTGTTTTGCCTCACATGGCTTGCAGATTTCCTTTTGTGAAGTTTTACAAGCTCTGAACTGAATCACATGATTTAACCTTTTCACTTAGCAATCAATGGGGTTCCCTTATTTGCTTTTTCAGGATAATGTTTGTGAAAATGTATATGTGTCCAAAAGAATACTCCATTTCAAAACCTTTTTGTTAATAATCCTCACTTTTATAAATTTCTACTTTTTTGTAAACCATTACTAAAATTTTCATATTCCCAGAATATTCAGTTGTCTGCAACCTAGTGAATCATCTGCACATTTTAAGTGTTAATTTATTAAATATTTTCTGGTAAGAGACTTTTTAAGGAGCACTGTCTTTTCAAAATTTTGACAGTTAAGAATATCCATATTTTATGAAATAGGAGGGTTTCATAATTATGTTTAGAGATACCTAAAATAACAATTTATTTCAACAGTGTAAAAAATAAATTGGAATTATTTCAAAATAAAACAATTTTAGGATAGATTTCCTGTCATTTATGAGCATAACATATTAACATTATTTACTATAGTATATTCCTTAGAAAAATCACAGAACACAGAACATGCTTAGATGCATACTTCTATTCCACATTGGGTGCACGTACTTATAAAGTAGAAAGAAAAACAAGCTTGGATTGAAAAGTCAGTACAACATGCAGAATAAATTTTCAGAATAAAATTAAAAATAAATTCAAAATTAAATATATAACTCCAGAATAGTGGAATTTGTATTTTTGAACATATGCATACACAGTATTTGGTGTCATGATAGAAATTTTAGACAAACTTTTTTATTGATTTTCCCTTTTCTATCTGCCTGCTCCACATATTAATGGTCATTGATACTCCATTCTCCTGTCTGCCTGATCCCCCTACTTATGGTCACTTTCTTCTGTCTGGTACTTCCTATCATATATCATATCACATTATAGAGACATTTATTTTTTGTTTATAATGTTAAAATCATAATCATGATTTGTAATGAACAAGAAAGCAAACACAAATAATAAAAATGCAAGACAGGAAGAAATTCAGTGCATGGGTGTTAACAGTCTCAGAGCAAGTCTCCTTTTTCTTTCTTTAGGACACTTTTCTTTAGTGAGAGATAAATACAGTTTGGACTAAGGTTACTTGTGGGATTATGAGCATATTATTTGTTGTCCATAAAGTACATTGTATCCGAATTAGCAAAATGAAAATAATAATGAAACTTTCCTTGATACTTTAGATGCATGAAATACAGAGAAATATAGGCTCTTTGTTATGATTCAATATAAACACAACTCCAGGTGTGTATATCCCAATAGTAGGGATCTTGGTGCACAGATGGATCCTTTGTACTAATTAGAAAATACATTGCTTACTCCCAGCTCACACAGTTCTTACCCAAGAAGCAAATGACATTTAGAAGAGCTTGGAATTGATTTCAATTCCCACTTGCTTTCTTGGCTTGTTGTCTATGTGAAGTGAGCAATTGGAACATGTGTTCAGTACCTAACCCTTCTAGTAATTGTGAGTTCTGTTAATACTAATGGAAAAGTGAGAGGCAAATTAATATTGATTACTTTCACAGCTTTTTTGATAATGAACACAAAGGAATAATCATTTAGGTCAAAGTTTAGTTTTGTTAGTAACAAAGACTAACCAAAATTATAGCTTTTATATTAAATGTTGAAAAAATGAAAAATATTTATTGTCTATTTAATCTTATTTATCTAAATTAGAATACTGCATATAAATATGTATAGCTATAGATAAAATATGTATAACAAAATTATTTGGGTTCAAAATTAGTCTTCATGATATGAATAAATTTCAGGCACAATATTTCAGCAATAGTCATAATGAACATCCTCAAAATTTTCTTTCTTACAGTTTTTTTTAGAAATATTATTATGGCATCATATATTTGAGTCTTCAGACAGAAACAAATGTTGTCTTGCAGCATTTCCCACAAAAATATAAGCCATGGGAACACTTCTCTATCCGTGAGTGTTCATCCTAAGACAGTAAGTGAGTAGAGCATCAGCATATAGATAAATATACAGACAGATAGAAAAATAAAGTATCGTATTATCTACTTTCCCAATTGTGGGAATTGGAAGTCTTTCAAAGGCTAATTTTCTAGTCCAGGGATTTAGGGTCAAGACCACAGACCACTCAACTAATCAGAAGGAAGAGAACGTAAATTGAATGAAACTTTATATACTCAAGCTGACCCAATGGTCAGAATAAAAATATAATAAAAACCAAAGGAAGTTATGTATAATTATGGTAGATTTAAAGATGCTTTTATGCTGGGCGACGGTGGCGCACGCCTTTAATCCCAGCACTCGGGAGGCAGAGGCAGGCAAATCTCTGTGAGTTCGAGACCACCCTGGTCTACAGAGCTAGTTCCAGGACAGGCTCCAAAGCCACAGAGAAACCCTGTCTCGAAAAACCAAAATAAATA
>NW_004949134.1:2703044-2714965 GCF_000317375.1 Microtus ochrogaster | reverse complement strand
AAAGAAATAAATAAATAAATAAATAAATAAATAAATAAATATGCTTTTACCAATGGGACTGCCAAAGATCAACATATGTAATTAAAACTTCTTGAGAAAATAATGCTTTAGTAGCTTACCCAAAATCATAGAGCCTAACTTTCTCCTCTAGAACCCAAAGTCCAGAAACAGTGAGAAAATAATAAAAAAAAATCGACTATGTAAAGTATAGAAAATGATATGACAAAGAAGAGAGAGAGAGACAGTAAGGAAGCTGCACAAGAGTGAACAAAAGACAAATGAAAAGGATTATTAGGAAAAGAAATATTTTCATACGTTAAATGATTAGCATCCAATTAAAAAATCTACAGGAAATAATTGATAATGATTAATTTTGAATTTGAAACATTAAATTATTATGGTGGTTCTTAAGCTAATGAGAATAAGATACAATTTTCTAATAATAACAAAAGTGTATATTTACACTACACTGACATACATACAATTTCTTATTAGTCACATTGCCAAAATTTGAGAATTTTATAACATACTTAGTTGTCACGCTTGTTGAGAAAAAGTACTTTCATACATTGCTAGTGGGAATGTTAAATATTTCATTACAATTATATTAGACAATGTGACAAATTCTAATGAATTTACTTTTGCCTTTACACATTTATTCAGCAGTTGTCTTTTCAAAAATTTAGTCAGAGATTATACTCCAAAATTATCAGAGAAGAATTTGGAAGTAAAAGCAAAGGAAAAGGGATAAAAACCTTATTGTTATATTATATTAACTAACACATTTTATCAAACAATATTGATAATAGTTTAAGTATTTCCACAAAAATTAAGAGAACAATGTTACATATAACCTATAGAATTATTTATAACATGGCACATTTTATTTGATAGAATTCTAGGACAGAGAGGTAAAAATACAAACTAAGATATTTAGTATTTTCCATTTTGTAAATAAAGAAAAAGAGAATAGAAATTAAGGCATATATAATTTTTAGACAAAGATGGGCAAAGTGAGCCATAATCTAATGGAAATTACTGAATATGGATGAGAAAACTTGAGGATGAGCTGGGGACTGGTGATAGGCACACTTTCTATGTTTATAAGATTTGCATACTTATGATTTTGGGAACATTGATAAAATTTTGGGTATAATATATATTGATGTCTGAAATGTAAGTAAAAAAAAAGAATCAAATACACCAGGATGTAGAAAAAAATCTCTAAAGCAGAATCAAGACAAAAAAACAAGTCCACCTAGACAGTTTATAGAAAACAAAATAACAAATGACCTGAAAATTAAACTAAGCCATCTTTACTTATAGCTATTCATGTGTTTGTGTTCTTTTACTTTGCATCTATTCGTGTGTGTGTGTGTGTGTGTGTGTGTGTGTGTGTCTTTGTGTGTGTATGTGTCCCTGCACATGTATAAGAAGACTATGACACTCCTGTTGAGGTCTGACTACAACTTGTAGGAGGTTATTTTCTCTTTTCATCATGTGGTTCCTGGGGATTAAAATCAGATTATCATGCTTAGCGACAAGTAATTTTTTATTATTATTATTTGTGTGTTTGTGTGTTTCTAAAGTATATAATGAATTTTACTCATTTTCACCAACATTATTTTCTCATGCTCCCCTCCCCCCGCCCCCGCAATGAAATCCTTCTTCTCAACTGTTGGGACTAATTGAGTCCTGGCCTTGAGCTGCTCTTCCCTACTAGATCCTTCTAATTGAAGTTACTAAAAGCTTTGTTTTGCCTAGAGGATCAGAGGAAGGGATTTTCTTTTTTATTTTAAAACTGATTGGCCCATTAGCTCAGGCTTCTTGTTAACTCTTGCAGCTTATATTAACCCATTGCTCTTATCTATGTTAGCCACGTGGCTCGGTACCTTTCTCAGCAGGGCAGCTCACATATTGCTTCTAGGTGGTCTGGGCTGGCTGGAATGCCATGAATGGACTTCCTCCTTCCAAGCATTCTCCTGTTCTACATCCTGTCTGGTTTACCCGCCTACACTTCCTGCCTGGCCAAACAGTGTTTTATTAAAATACATGATTGACAGAATACAGACAATTGTGCTGCACCATTTTTGATCTTGGCTATTCTTACAGGTGTAAGATGGAAATTCAGAGTTGTTTTGATTTGCATTTTTCTGATGGTTAAGTATGTTGAGCATTTCTTTTTTTTTTTTTCAACCTGTTGGCCATTGACTGCAGGGTATTTAAGACTCTAAGGTGCTATTAAAGGGGACTTTTGTACCAACGATTTGAGGTCCGTGTGCTGGTCTGTCTCCTCGTGTGTTTCCTTAACCTCCAGCCCCTTGCCTGAAGCTGTCAAACTAGATTCTAAGGCATAGAGCTGGGGGCGGGGAGAGCGGTGCTCGACATTCAACCTTATTTGAAACAAGGTATCAGGTAGCCTAGGCTGGACTGGAATTCTCTATGTACCTGAGGATGACCTTGAAATTCTGATAGTCCTGCCTGAGACTTTTAAGTTCTAGGACTGGTGTTTTATGTTATTATGACATTTATACAGTTTTTGTGAACATGTAACAAAATTCCTGGATAATGAACCATTGAAGAAAGTAAAGCTCTTTCATTCCTTAATGATATAAATTGTAATAAGTCAAACCGAAAATAAACACTGAGAAACAAATAATAGCAAATTAGTTTTATGAATATTACCATAACCATAATACTGAATGGAAAAACCTAAATCTTTTTTTTTTTGTAGATGTTTCGTTCAAGTAATCTGAAACATAGGTACAAGTAAACTGTGTTTGAATATCTGCACTTATGAGGAAAAACTATGAAGAATGAAGGAGAGAATAACATAAAATATAGACTATCTCTTTAGCAAAAGTGGAGTAACAATGACAGAGTCTGAGGAGGTATATAGGGTATGGCTTTGTTTTATTCCCTTTTCAGGATAGATAATGGCACTCTAACTAAAGTTATTTTAAATGCTAAGGATAGAACCTAGGACCTTGAACATCTGGATCAAAGGCTCTAGCAATAAACTTAACCACAGTTTCCAAGAAGTATGAGAAAGGCCGGGCAGTGGTGGCACACGCCTTTAATCCCAGCACTTGGGAGGCAGAGGCAGGCAGATCTCTGTGAGCTCGAGACCACCCTGGTCTACAAGAGCTAGTTCCAGGACAGGCACCAAAGCTACAGAGAAACCGTGTCTCGAAAAAGCAAAAAAAAAAAAAGTATGAGAAAGGATTGTGCTGCTTTGTACATTCACCTCAACTTACCATAAATGTTAAGTGAAATAAAAAGTCGCTGGTCAAGCATAATTCTATAATATCTGGAAATGCTCTAGTATTATGGATATATTTCCTTGGAACAAGAAGATTATAGATGTACTTGCTAATGACAAATGATAGACCTTACTGACAAGTGCTAAAATATAAGCTGTGAACTAGAATCTTTTCTCTCATAGTATATTCTAGATTTCATGTCACATCATTTTGGTCATCTATAAAGACAACAGAGATACAGAAGTGGCTAGACTCTTTCCCATTGCCCTCTACAGAAAGAAAGACATAGGAATCACAGAATAAATATTTTAGCAATTTTTTATGAATTAAACCATTTTAATAGCCACATATACATGTGACACAAGCTCTGAGAAAGGAGCAATGTAGATTAAAATACATATTGACCTGAAATGACTGTTTCCTTTTCCACCAGTCTTGTATGAGGGCCGGCAATTAGATGATTATTTAATATCTAAAATTCCAACAAGAAAGTTGTTTCCTAAAATGAAGGTACAAAACCTTTAGCACTCTTTTGCATATTCATTGAGAATCTCCTGCAGATGTTTTCTATGCACAGTCACTTAGTTACTTTATTCAATATTTATAATTAAGAGGTAGAAATGGAATACTGTTTTGAGCCTCAGAGATGAGGCTATCACACCTCAAGAATATAAGTACCTGTTTTAGATGCACACAAAGAAAAAAATGTTCAAAATTTAGACACAGGCCTTGTGACTCTAAAGCCATTTGCTTCTGTGCCTGTGTGTTGTCTTTAAATACTATGGTATCAGGGGATGTCAGAGTCACAGTAAAGTCAGGAAAACATGACACATGTCAACTCAATACGGAGAGGGTTTTATATAGCAAGCTAGCGAGACCCTTTCAGAAGAGCTCACAAAGTAACAAGGTAAAACGATAACTGTGATTTTATCAAATTCAAGAGAGTACTCTCATTACTGTGGCCTGAGGGGGGAAAAAACAGAAGCAGCTGTTGTAGAACCCACCATTTTAATCTCCTTCCTAAGAACCAAAATCTTCGAAGAGAAGCTGTTTGAGAGAGTACCTACCTACCCTGGGAGGGGTGGAAGGGATCTGGAAACACCAAGGCATGCTCATTCTCCCAGGGCACTAGGAGGACTCTGAAGCCAGTTTCCATAGAGAGGGATGAAGCTTACTTCTGATATAATGGCATGAAAATATACACTATAGCTCTTCAACTGTAAGTTTTAGGCATTACCTCCTTGATAACTGGATTCAAAGGAAGGAAAATGAGTAGGAATTTAGTAATTGCAGTTTGCAGGAGTCATTACTTGCTAGCTGTAACACAGCAAGTATGGAAAAGTGGAACTCAGAGGAAAGATACAAAGGAAACATAAAAGCCCACCTCAAGAGTCTAAATAAGTACAATGCCCTAAGTGAGTAGAAAACAAGCCAAAATTTAAGAGGCACAGAAAGATGCCTGCTATGATATAAGATGGGTAGAAAGTAGAAGAATGTAGAGATAAGTCTAAAAATAAACTTACAGCTTAGCATTGTCTGCTAATGCTTATAAGGGACACAGATTTGAATGAGCAATCCAATTGTTGGTTTTTCTAATGTCTGAATAGAGCTTTCAGAAATCGATTCTTTTGTTATCTAAGGTAGCAACAACTTATAATTAGAGTAACACACAATTTAAACAAAAGAATTGATATCTAATTCTAGATATTGAAAAATAACACCAACAAACTCAAGATCAAAATGAGAATGCAGAAAGACAAATTCAACGGATATAGGAAAAATACAGGACTAATATATCATTAGACTACATAAGTAATAGAAAATTTATGTAATTTTCAGAAGATTATATAATCTAGAAATAATGATTCAGAGATGTCCGTCAAAATTTGAAAATATTAGGTTCCTCAAAAGTCTCTAGTTAGGGGTACCGATTGAATTTTCTGTCATAGTGGCCTAATTCTCTTTTCTTTTCAAATGCTTTATTGAGATAGGATTGACATACAAAAAACATTCATGTAGGTTCATCAGGATGATATATACCTTTTAAAAATTAATCAAAACCATATCACGTAGTGACTGCATAGTGATTTTAATGCATGTGTGTGTAGTATGATTTTAATGCATTGATTTTATGAGTAAATTTACTTGATGATTAATGTAACCAGAAATTGCCAAGTTACAATTTTTTTAAAGTGAAATAACAGAAATTTCCTTTAGCATGTATTAATTTGCTTCCAAGCATGTTAATACTGATATAAAATCCTAGATGTTTTCAATTGGGCTATGATAATGATATTAGAGAAAATTGTAATTTTCTTTATGTCCAAGCCCTTCTCTATCAAATTTTAAGATTTACATTTTATTGATGTTTTTAAAAAAATTACATTAATTTCATTAAAATTTTCTAAGAAGATCTCAAGCATAAAAGAATGTATATTCAAAACAATTTCCAGTTAAAGTAATTGAATCTCTATTCTTGGAGTATTGGTGGGGTCAATGTGGCTCAGAATCTTTGCCTGGTGTACCAAGGCAGACATGGTATTCTCTGAACACTTGACCACAACTGACAGCTGTGGGAAGAGATCCTGCTATTTTTAGAGCCTCTGCTGGAGTACACATTTACACTTCATCCCTCCTTCCTTTAAAGAATTATTTTGCTGACAAATTTTAACTTTGAGCCAATAATAAACTTCGGAATTTTCTTTTCTGGCAATTGCTTTCAAGCTAGTTATTTCTGATTGTGTAGTCATGGAAATTATGTTTTAGCTTTAAAATTATTCTATACTTATCAATCTTAAAATTAGCACTTTTCTTTGCTAGTTATGAAGGTCAGTTTACTTTCATCTTATGGAGAAGCTTTTTGATGACCTTGATACAGTTGGCTTTTTCAATTGTTAAGTCTATATTATTCCATTTCTGTATACCTATATTAATATACGTGACATAGTTATGATTAATTAATTTTTCTATTTCCTACAGAATTCAGAAATGCTTGCTCCATTCCTAGATAATACAAACCTATACTTGTTCCTCATTATTGCTTATTGGATTAAGGATATAACCTCTAACCAGTCAACCCAACTCTGGTATTTTTATAACTGTCCTGGATCAATGACAGAGTAGATTACTGGTGCATAGTCTAATATATAGCCAGTTCTATATACTAATACTTATACCATGCCTTTTTTCCTGAAGTTCCCTTCACCAACTTTTGCCTGTCAGTCCTGTCTATTCATACAGATTGAATTTCTACATATTTTCTCTGTCAAGTTTTCTATGGTGCCTTTGATTGAATCTATAGCTTCTGGGAACCATACCCCAAGTCCTGCTTAAGAAAACTCCAGAAATAGTCAGTCCCCTTCCCTAGTCTACTAACATGTCAACTCCCTGTCAACTGCAGTAATCTGGGACTGCTTAGAATCTGAAACTAGAGCTATAAACAGAGCTTCAAATCTGAGATTGGTGAGAGTATAGACCCTAAAACCCAAAGTGACTTCAAGACTGAAGTATCATTTTTCTCATGTACAATCTTTCAAATTGGGGAACAGTAATCAAAAAATGCAACACCTACAGAACAAAGATAGAACTGGATAGATAGCTATATCAAGAAGAACCACAAACTTCATGATTCTCAATGCATAAATCTCAGCACAAAATCACAAATACGAACAACCAAAACAACTCACCTCTTCCCGAAGACAACATCACTATTGTAAGATTCTCCCAAGGAAAGCATTTTAGCTGAAGAACAAGACAAGGACTCCAAAATAACAATTATGAAAATGTCAAGGTTTTAAAGACGCAATGAATAAATGCAGTAGTGAAGATCATAAAAACTCATGTGGCTGAATGAAATAAGAAAAATATCAAGACATGAAAGCAGAATTTAACAGAAAATTAGAATAACAGAAGAGAAGTCAGACAAAACTGAAAATAAAAAATTCTGGAAGTCCAACTTCAACAACAGATTAAAAGACGGAAGAGACTTTTGGAATTTAGAAAAAAAGACATAGAAGAGAAAAATCTTAGGTGTTGGAAAAGAAAAAAGTAAATAGTATAATCAAAGAAAATGTTAAATCAAAACAAAACAACAAAAAAACAAACCATCCAAACCAACAAAAACACAAGTCTAGTCACAAAACATCTGGGAGTATTTGATATTAAGGCAATACCAGACCTATGGTATTAGACCTAATAATAGGTACAATGCAAAAGTCAAAGGCATAGAAAATATTTTTAACAAAATTATAGAAGAAAAATTCCATAATCTAAAGAAAAAGATGAATATTAAGTTGTAAGAAGTATACAAAATACCAAATAAAATATTTATTCTCGTGATCTGACAACTAGGAGTAAAAAGAATACTCGGCTTTTTCTTCAGTATCTTTATTAAAGTCTGCATCATCTATTATAAGACTGAGATTCTTTGTAGATTCTATAAAACTAGAAAGGCTCTGTCTTCTGATCTGTGAAAAAATGACAAATATATTTTCCAAAATGTCCCAAATATCAAGTGTTTCATCTAAAGTTCAGCTCTCAACACAGCTTTATTACATTAACCTCCCTCCACACATCTATCTGCCTCATATTCTCTTAATATCTCTCACATATTTTTTTTTAATTTGAAAAAGAATTCACTGTGTAGTTCAGGTTGGCTCTGAACTCAGTAATAGGAACAATTTATCACTAGGAAGTCTCAATCCTGAAAGGGTTTTTTTTGTTGTTGTTGTTGTTGTTCATCAGAATTATATTATCTCTGAGCCCTTGCCAACCAAAAGCAACACATACAACTTTAGAGAAAGCACACTCAAAATGGCCATATAGCTAATGGCACAGAGTAACCAGGCTGCAACAAAGGCTAAACATGGCAGATTTGATCTTGTTCCTTCACATCTGACTTTGAACTATTTTTACTGCATTTTGTTTTCAGGAACTATATCATGTATTTTGTAATATACCCATGTATTAAATTAAATTAATTTATGACTATAAATAAGTACATATTTGACAGAAAAACTGTTATTGGAGCATACATTGATTCATATTTTAACCTCAGCTATTCAGTAGTAAAAGTGCTTAGAAGAAATAATCTTTCATCTAGGGAATATTCTCCATTAATTAAAAAAATATTCCTTAGGAAAGCACAGCTATTTAATGACTAAAAGTAGATGCAATCCTCCATGTTCAGATCCTAACAGCAAATACAAAGAAAGGATTAAAGAAAACAGAGGTGTATTCATGAAAAATAGCTATCAGGGAATGTGGGATGGGGCCAACTCTATTCAATTTTAACCCTGATGAAGAGCAAAAGAAGGAATGAAGGCAGGAAGGATGGTGTAAAAATACGTTTAAGTGCTGTCTAATTTAAAGAAAGTTTCAGTAAGGCTGATAAAGATTTTTGAGCCAAAGTTGCTCTTTAGATAACTCCTGTATTTGTCCATCTGCCTGAATTTTCATACCCTGGTAGTCACTATCATTGGCTAGAAAGAGCCTGTAGAAACCACAGCTGATAAATACCAAAGTTAGCAGCTAGGCTCATTTCTCAATTATGCTTTCCACAGAAGATCTAAGAACAACATTTTCATAGCTACTATACTCCACCCTCATTTTGATGATTTTGAGGAGATGATGACTACTAAAGGTAAATGATAAACATGAATCAAGCCCAGAACTTTATGTATCTTGAAGACTGATATTTCCCAATTATTTTAACCTTCATGCCCAGGTGGATTTGCCCTTTCTCTGATTATGCTGGCAATGAGCTTTATAAATCTTGAAATATGAGAATCTATGCCCCATGGAACTGGCATTCTAGTGAAGGTTATAGACATGTCAGCAATGAAATATAATGGAAGGTGAAAGGAAATGTGTGTTTAATAAGGGTACAAGCAATGTGTTGTGGAGAAGCAAAAAAGATAGCAAGATTTCAGTGTTGGTATTCCACAAGGGGCTTTGCATATGAACAGCTAGTTGAGAATAGCCAATTCATTTGCATTTATTATTTGAAAATGTATACAAATTATAGGTTTCAAATTTGTGCTATTAGAATCAGCACCAGGGCTTGTTAAAATATTATTACTGAGTTCATAACCAGCTTAAGAGTTTCTGAATCAGTAGGGGTTTGGGATGGAACCTAGATGTATCAAGTTTTGAGGTACTATGGGAATTCCTATTCTGAGTAGGAGTACTGAAGAAACAAGCAAGTATAATAAGAGGAGTTGTTGTTTGAGAATGTAAATTGATGTTGGGCGAGGGTGGTGCATGCCTTTAGTCTCAGCACTTGGGAGGCAGAAGCAAGCAGATCTCTATGTGTTCGAGGTCAGCTTGGTCTACAGAAAAAAGTTCCAGGGCAAGCACCACACCTACACAGAGAAGCCCTATCTCGAAAAACAAAATTTAAAAAAAAAGAAAAGAAAAAAATATGAATTGATAAAGGCATTGTCCCCATACCCCTTTTAAATTACCTTTAAACATATTAGCAAAAATTCACTTTTGAGAGAAGAGGTGCTTTAGGATCAAGGCGTTCTGGATACAGTCTGAGACTCTTAGTCTCATTTTGTTGTTGTGGTTACTGTAATTCAATTTCTGGATTTAGCACTTCTCCTAATCACAGCCCCTGATATTCATCAGTCTCTCACTGTGTACCTTCTTTTAATCTGTCCTAGCAGGTTAACTAAATGCATTCCTTGCGGTTTATAGATTTGGTGATCTGGCTTCTTGGGCTTATCAACATGCATTTGACATATATCCACATTCTTGTTTATCAGCATTCCACAATTTATGTTTTTAAAAAGTATCTGCATATATATATATTCCATATTATTTTATGTACTCATAGGTAAAAATCATTTTTATCAATTTCAAGTATTGACAAGTGGGAATAGTGTCACATTATTATTATTATTGTTTTTGTTGTTGTAATTAACAGATCTCAGAATTTTAGAGTGATATAGCAAGTACATATTTAAATTTATGTGAAGCTGCTAAGCTATTTTCCAAAGTAAGTGTAATATTTTTCATTTCTTTAGTGTTGAATAAGAGCCTAACCACTCCAATATGGTCCTACACTCTGTAGTTTCAGGACTTAGAAAGATGAGATAGGATGATTCCATAAAGTTACCAGACTGGGATACACAGTGAGTTCCAGACCAGCCTAAGCTAGTGGAAAACTGTCTCAAACAACACAAAATGAGATAAAAATACTTTTAAGTGGTTCACATTTTTCTCCACTTAATATCATCATTTTTTGAAAAGAGTGTATTAGAAGGAAGTCAAAAATAAAATATCACCCATGTAAATCAAGGTAGGTACACCAGCAAACACTTACCCAGTCCCAAACTCTACAAATCTAGGTGAACCAGTTTGTTTTTGGAGCAGCCATTTATGTGAGTATATAGTCATATTTCATTGTTAACTA
This sequence comes from Microtus ochrogaster, assembly GCF_000317375.1. Lineage (NCBI taxonomy): Eukaryota > Metazoa > Chordata > Mammalia > Rodentia > Cricetidae > Microtus > Microtus ochrogaster. The sequence goes on along the minus strand of NW_004949134.1, from coordinate 2,704,285 downwards.
ACTTTGAATTTAATGACTGATGATATTGTTGACAGGTCATGTACATTTCTTCCTTCAATACATTTTCTTTTGGAAATTTTGCTCTCACAGTTCTACTATGAATACCATAAAGATATGTTCTTAAATAATATTGCTTTCTTTTATTTATAATAGAAAACAGTACAATTTATGTATATATATATGTATATATATATAAAACCTGATAATATAATAATAATAAAATCTAATATATTTAAAATATATTACATCTGTATTATAACTTTAAAAAGCATAAATAACATACTACCATGAGAAATATAAAATCTTGGAAAATCAATTATTTTAAATAAATAATATGGTAAAGGGGCCTTGGACGTTCCACAAGGCAAAGTACCTTACTCTGTCTGAGGATTGGATGGGGGTGGAGTGGGAGGGTGTGTGCAGAGATTGGGAGGAGGGAAGGGACTTGGAACTTGGATTGATAATTTTTTAAAAATCTAATAAATTAAAAAATCAAAAAACATTACCTATTTTAAAAAATCAAAAAACAAAAGAACAATTCATTTTGATTTTTCACATGTTTTCTCTGAAATACTTGTGTTTTGCTTTCATTATACTTAAATTGGTTTAAGCTTGTAATAATTGGAGATTCATTATATTTCCCCTTTCAAATGACATAAGCTCTTAGTTAGCATCTCCACATGGATTCTCTCATTTCATTTCTTTCATTATCTCATTTCATGGATGTACTGCTGATATTAAGTAGAATATATCAGTATTAGTTTATAAAATGCATGATTATAAGGATACAAAGCATTATTAATCCAATATTAGCAACTGCCACTTTCATTAATAATTTTATAGAAACCACTACTTTAATTATAAAGGTTTTGTTAATGTGTGTGTGTTTGCTATATTAATGTGGATGTGTACATGTCACTGCACCCATTTGGAAATGTGAAGGTTAGAGAACTTTGTGGAGTCACATCTACATCCTCCATGTATGTTCCAGGGATTGAATTTATGTTATCAGGTTTTTACAGCAAGCACTTTTAGTAATTGAGACATCTTGCCAAGCACTATATAATTACCTTGAAGGCATTTGATGCTTTATATCTTAAGCACTATTATGTGTTTTTGCATGTTTACTAAAATAAGAGGGACACACAACATAATAATTTGGTGTACTTAAAAACTGGTTACATAAACCGGGCGGTGGTGGCGCACGCCTTTAATCCCAGCACTCGGGAGGCAAAGGCAGG
>NW_004949134.1:2689171-2702944 GCF_000317375.1 Microtus ochrogaster | reverse complement strand
AAAAAAAAAACAAAAAAAAATCACAGAGAAACCCTGTCTCGAAAAACAAAACAAAACAAAACAAAAAACTGGTTACATAACCAAATTAATTAACAAATCCCTCACTTATATAGTATTTTACATTATTTTTTATTCTTATTGCTTGTGTACTACTGTGTACATGCCACGGCACTTTTATGAATGCCATAAGAAAATATTCAGCAGTTGGTTTCATCCCACCTTTACATAAAATTTGGAAGTTAAACTCATCATCAGGTTTGCACTCTAAGTGCTTTTACAACTGCTTAGCTATTTCACTGGCACTAGTCATCACTAAGAGTGTAAAAACAAGACAACAACAAGGAATATAATGAGAAAAACTAAAATTTAAGATATAGTCTCTTAGCAGATATCATGTATACAATAAATTATTACCTAGAGCCACCAACCTAAATATCAGAACTCCAACTTATCTTGTGTAAATCTTCATACATATTGTACATCTCTCTTTTGTCCCTATACCCAACATCTGGCAACCATCACTCTACTTAATGCTTCTGAGCTCAACATACTTTCTCCTCTATATCTGCTTGGAATTCCCATCTTACTCTATTCTGTCCTGTGATAAGCCCAAAGCAGCTTCTTTACTAACCATAATAAAACATATTCACAGCATACAGAAAGGAATCTCACATCATCATATGTTTAAAATGTTGTTTGTCATGCCCACTAGAGAGCATGAGTTCCCATTTGGTTGAATCTCATTGTAGCAAAAACTTTGTGATAACCACTTTATTCCCAGAAATATTCCCAAAGTGTAACACAGAAGTATTTTATTACTATTTTAATGAATGAATATTTGGTAGTAAGATGTAGACAATACATTTCATTACTTGATGGTTCTTCATCAAAATTCTCAGTATTATAGGTTATATCTGTTTCCAGTGATAAGGCAATGTAATTCCTGGGGAAAACTGCTTAAACCAACCAGAAAGACAAACTGAGTAAATATTTTATCTCTTTCCTCACTGATACTGAGTTCCCATTTTTAAAACTTATTTTATTTCTATTTTGTTTGTATAAGTGTTTACCTGCATGCATGACTGTGCACTATATGTGTGCAGTGCTTTCAGGGGACAGAAGAGGTTATGAGATCCTCTGGAACTGGAGTTACAGGTAGTTAAACTGGAATTATAGACAGTTGTAAGCCAACATGTGGGTGCTAGAAAAAACTTGGGTCCTCTAAGAGATTAAGAAGTGTTCTTAAAACATCTCTCTAACACTTTGATTTCCTATTTTTACAGCCTACATAATCATCCCACAGACTGAAAGGTATTTTGAGTAGTTTTACTATTTGGACCAACTTTCAGAGGTAAAACATCCACATTTTTGATGAAGTTAAGCATATACAAGGCAAAAAGGACGTCGCGTTGGGTGGGCAAGGAAGAAATTTTGGATTTGAGAGAGAGTGGGATATGGATAAATATGATAAAAATACAAATTACTCAAGGAATTATACATTTTCAAAGGGGCTTCCTGATATGAAGCTCAGAATTCAAAATTATACTTCAGCAAAGAGTGTAAATGTAATTCATTAATTTTTTTATAGCTTAGTGCTGTCAAATTTCACTATAATTTATAAGATTTTTATTTTAGGTTAATATTTGTGTCTCACTTATATAATATACTAAATGTCCAGTGTAGCTTTCTGGGTTTTCCCCCTAACTTTTCTTTTTTTAACCTATGGAAGCTCAAGTTCTAAAATGAAAACTGGCTAGCAGTCAGAGGTATTTATTCAATGTAAATTGTACTAAAACATCACAGATTTGAAAAAAAAATCACCTTATAAAATAGATTTACAAATTCTGTGTACAGCTAAAAATACATATAATATCAATTCATTTTTGATGTTTATATTAGTTAATCTTTATTCTGGGGATGAACTGAAGTGAATTTCAACATGCTTAACTCTTAGAATTTGTTTATTTTTAACAAACAACACTATTCATTAAAATTTTGTGTATGCATTGTGTTACTGTGCAACTAGTACCAAGTAAATCCAACTTTAATATTTCTTTAATATTTACATGCATGTATATTTGGTGCCACAAAATTTTAGTCAGAGGCCACACAAAACTATGCAAATATATATATATATATACCCACATGTAAATAATAATAGTTTATCTATAAAATGATTTACTATGTTTCAGATTTTACCAATTATTGAATATTTAAAGATTTGTAAATATTTCTAGGAGTTTATGGTTTCCTATTCTATAACTTGAAATTTGACATTGGTAGATAATATAGCATTTTTACTGAAAATAAACTAATACAATGCCATCTGAATGAAATTATTAATGTGAACCTTGCACTACTTCTTTCTATACACATAACAGAATGTTTGGTTTCTTTCTCCAACCCTTGAATTTAGGTGTGGACACGTGCAACTTTTACTCAATAAGTTGTTGGCTGAAGTGACATGTTTCACTGTAGGGCTTGGGCATTTAATTGCTAGTACGTGACCCTCCAAGACAGTTTGTCCACTGACATGACAAGTAAATGAACACTTGTCAATCTGAATTACCTATCAGCCAAGGTTTGTGAAAACCTACAATGAATGAAACTCACTTACCATTCTAAACGTATGTAGACTGTGCAAGAATTAAATCTCTTATTTCAAACTGAGGTGATAAAATATTAACCTTTAATATAAATTCAGCAGCAATAAAAACAGAACACAGACTTACCTGAACTACCTGGAATTTATCATTACCATAAAAAGTGTAACTAAGTTTTGTAAATACTTATAACAAATTTTATGTTTAAAATTAATTTCTGTAGTTGAAATATTTATTAATTAAATTAAAATTACTCAATACTAAAGACATACTGATTGTTTCACATAGTCATAAAACAGTTTTATATTGAGAGCAAGTTGTAACAATTTGAAGGTTATTGTTGTAGAAACCAGACAGTAGTTGAACATAAAAAGAAAAGAAAGATAAATGTTTAGTCAGTTGGAGGACACAACAGAAACACTCTGTGGTGTGTTAGGGATCATTTCACTGTGCCACAAAAAACTGAGACTCAATCTCAACTATTAACACTTCATTACAGAAAAATATCACTGATCAAGGAGGAACATGAGTTACTTGGTAGCTACCTTACGAATTATGCTTTTATATTCTTTTTTTTCCTTTGGTTTTTTGAGACGGGATTTCTCTGTGTAGCTTTGGAACCTCTCCTGGAGCTAGCTCTTGTAGCCCAGGCTGGCCTTGAACTCACAGAAATCTGTCCATCTCTGTCTACCAAGTGCTGGAATTAAAGACATGTGCCACCACTGCCTGGCTTATTTTCTAAATGAAAGCTTTTCCTGTTTATTTAAGTTAAAGAAAATTTATGTTTTCTCTCATTAATATAGGTTCTTCCTGCTGTGAGGATATACCACAGTGTGTAGTGCACTGTCCTCATATTTATGAACCCCAGTATTTTCGGCACTACATAAACCAGACATGGTGGCACAAGCTGGAATTCTAGTACTCTGGAGATAGAGGAAGGAGGATCAGAAGTTTCAGGTTTCTCAGCTACTCATAGCACTCTCCCTCCCTTCCTCACTCACTCACTCACTCACTCACTCACTCTCTCATATAGATATGAATAATTTGCATTGGTATAAATTTTGCTTTATTGATATAAATTTGAGGTCAATCTTGTTATATGTATATTTCTGCTCTTGATTAAGGTATTGTGATTGTGTAGTTGATTTTAAAATGTAATGTATAATTAAGACATATAGGTTAATAAATAAACATCAATAATAGTCGAGTTTGTAATCATGTTAGTTAGATTTTCTAGATGTGCATAGATATATTTCAGATAGGTATTCTTCACATCTTTCAAAGACTACAGAATATGGCACTTAAAATATTTTAATAACTTGGGGCTTTTCATGACATTCAGACACATCTGCTCCTGGCAGCACCAAGCTACTTCCTGAGGAAGATGGGCATCGAAGAGGCTCCTTATGGAGTTTGCTAGCCATTTGGGCAAAAAACTGCTCTTGCCTGGAGTGCTTAACTGGACACAAAGTACATCCAGAGAGAGGACTGCTGAATTTGCCTAAAGGTGAGATGATCCTTTGGGGTTCCTACTTCATGAAAGAGTATGGGAGACATTCTGAAGGATACAAAAGAAAGTGAATGAACTATTTTTGGAATTTCCTGCTTCATGGAAATGTCTGTTGGATGCTATGGGCCTATAGTAGGAAGATAGATGCCCTAATGGTACAAAAGAACTTTGGGTGACTGGTCAGGCAGTGAGATGTCTCTGTCAATTCTAGAGTTTTGGAAGTTGCTTACTTCCTGTTTAATTAGGTAATATAACCTTATGGAGTCTTTGATGGAGTTGAAGAATGGTTAGTTATAGTTATAGTTTTCCTTTGTTGTGATAAAAGATAAAATGTATCTAAATATTGTAACTGTAATTATTGCTCCATACCTGTTTTATGTAATTTTACTATGTTAAAGCCTTTTTTTTTTGTTTAAACAGAAAAGGGGAAATGGTGTAGGAGGCCCTTCTATATTTGTGTTGCTTTCATTGGTTATTAAAGAAACTGCCTTGGCCTAGTTGATTGGGCATAACTCAGGTAGGTGGGGAGGACAGAACAGAATTCTGGGAGGAAGAAAGCAGAGACAGGCAGATGCCATGGTTTTCCTGCCAGTGACGGATGCTGGTTAGACTCATGCCAGTAAGCCACAGTTAAGTGGCAATACACATTAATGGAGATGGGTTAAAGTAATATGTGAGTTAGCCAATAAGAGGTAGAGATAATGGGCCAGGCAGTGTTTAAATGAACACAATTTCTGTGTGGTTATTTCAGGGGTTAAGGTAGCCAGGTGGCGGGACTCAGTCTGCTTCTCCTTAATACACCTCCCTACCTCGTTCTCTCTTTCTCTTCCTCTCTTTCCTCCCTGCCTCAAATATATGAATTCAGAATAACACTGACATGAATTCAAAACAAAATGTTATTTATAACTGAGGTTCCATTCTACATACTACATACTTTTTCTCCCATACTTTATCTAGACTTTATACACCTAGATCACTCCATTGTTTCCTACATTTGTGATCTGGAAGCATGCTAAGGATAAATATCCAAGGCCTCATACATTCTAAGCACACTCTGTACCACTGTACTATATACCCTTGTCATAATTCATAATTTTCAAATTCTCACAGAAAATGGATCAAGTCCCATAAGTACAAAATTAAAACATTTTAACATTTTGTATACTGCTTACTACAAAACTCTAACACTATAATCAGAAAGTTTAAATAATGTTATACTCTAACTTATAATTTAGCCAGTTTAATAGATACTGTAAAGCACTATTTTTCAAGAAAGTGATTAAAATCAAATATTGAGGTCAATATAATAAGAATAATTAAATGACTGTAACTTCCAGAGCAACAGTCATATATATGCAAGTTATCAGTAGTTGATTGGTTCCAATTATTCTTTCAAATATTTAAGAAAGACAAACCATAGATATAAAAAGCTCTTGCTCATTTGCATATTCATAATACCTCGGTGAATCACCAGGACTGGCTCTGATGTTGCCTGAATATTAATACAGGGCCAACAGCTGAGCTGAAGGGCAAAGCAATATATAGCAAAAAGTGTAATTTTCCTGCAGAAGTCTCAACTTAACTTAAAGGTGGGCAGCTTTTTAAACCATTTTTATTATTATTTCTTTTTCAATGACAAGACCACCCCAAATTGCTTAAGATTATCAAGTCAGAATACAGAAAGGTTATAGTGTAATTTTTACTTAAATTTTAGCCAGATGTTATAGTGCAGACATACTCTATATACCACTACAAATCGCTTCAGCATCTATGCTAGAAATTTATGCAATATGCATGGTAGAAAAAGGAACCCAAGTTGTACACTGCATTAAGCTTTAAGGCATCTTTTTACATGTCTTTAAAATTTTCAAATTCGTGAGGTATTAAAAGGTCAGATAGTTTTAAAACCTCTGTCTTGGATTTCTCTTCTTTTGTTTGACCTTTAATTTTTAAGAACATAACACAAAACAAAACAAACAAACAAAAGCATTTTTTCTGACCCTACCCATTGTTAAAGTTTTTATATCCATTTCTGGCTTAACTGGTGGTCAGAACGGAAAACTGAAGCTTTGGGACAGAATTCTTACAGTTTCTTCTAGATGACGCAGAAGATTATTTTTGAAAAAAACATGTAGGATGGAGGTAGATGCATATATGGTCTCTATATCAACCATAATAAATCTTAAACACCATAACTTCTAATCTTTACTGATCACATACTGGCCTACCTAGTTACAAAAAATATCTGTCTTTTAGTGGTCATATTAGAACAACAGCAGGTAACATTCAATAATAATTAAAATAATGATAAAATATAACAAAAGATCAGCTGTGATAATAACTATTATTTTCTAAGTCATTTTATTCATAAAATCCACTTATAGATGAGACAGAATGTGGATAATGTCCTTAGCAGAAAAGAACCACAGACCAATCAATGATCTAAATTTCTATTTATATGTCTTCTATGATGATTATTCTTTATAATAAGAAAGAACTATTTCCTTGACAACAAATACCACATAGAAACATACGAGTGATTCTATTTTCTTATAAATTCATGCCACAGAGATGTTGTTTTTCAGATCAAAATACCATTAACCAAAAGCCACAAATGCTTATAATAACAGATGAGATCAGTGAACCATCTGAGTTGTTCCAGTGGCAGTAGATGTATAAACAGATAATTAATGTGTGTAACAATTGCCTTCTCACTAATCAACTTCAGCCCATCCCTCAACTGTTTCTATATTCTTTTTGAATACATGACACTTAGCATTGTCATGTTTTGACTGACAGTAATTATTTTTTTAAATCTGAATAATTTAAATCAATGCAAAAAGTTTGTGTTTGTACCACAGAATTCATTTTAGTTCCACACTATTTCACTTCATAAAGTATGGTTTGGTTAATGGTACAGATTGTTTAAAAGGCATTTAAAAAAGATGGAAACATTAGGTGAAAAAGTAACCATGATGGGTATTGACAAATGATATCATTGAGCCACAATCTTCATCCTTAGAGTTCAATATACACTGATTTTTAGAGTCAGAGAAATTTTCACAGAATTTTAAATATTAAAATACTGAAATCGATGCTTAATAAAGATTTGTAAACTGATACATATGATTTGACTTAGACAGTAATGTTTTTCTAGACAGATTTCTGTACTCATATTTGGTCTACTTACATTACTACAACATTCTTTAAGTTCATTAAATATGGACAACATAATAAAAGAAGCTGAGAACATGTTTAAGTGTAGTTTTTCTGTACAGGAAGGAATATGATATGCAATGAGTATTCAACTATTATTCCTAATAATAAATATTAGAATAAATTGTCTATAATTTACTACCACTACTTTTGCGAGCCAAGCATCTCTTTTCCAGAAGCCCTGATTTAGAGAGAAGTAACATAGTGTCTTGTCTAAAATCAGAGACATGCTTGTCAGACCCAGTAATGGCCTGGGGCCAGGACCTTAGTGTATCTTTGACTTTATCCTAAGCACTCAACTTTTCAGACCTTAAGTGCCTATGCTTATCATTCCTAAGGCCATTTTGTGCTTGGTCTGCAATGTTTTTGAGATATCCTGTGTTGCCTTTGTGTAACATGGCTTGGTTGGCTTTTTGTTGAATTCTTCATATTATATGATGGCTTTCTACTGACTTTGTGCAACCCCTACCTCCTGAGTAATTGTATGTAAGATGCAGTGATTCTTAATAAACTTGTTTGGCATAAGAAGTCATCTTAAACAAGACCTCCTTACCCCTATCTTTCTTCTTTATCTTCTCATCTCCTTGTCATCCCTATTAGGAGCCTGTGATGGAATGACCTGCTTGTCCAGGAAAATTACTATCTATACCATTAGATTCTGATAGGTTGGGCCCATATTAGTTTCATGACACTATTAAAATTTATTTCTACTACAAACTCAAGATTAATGAAGAAGGAAATGAAAACAGTTATTTGTAATAAAAGTACCCCCTTTAATTGATAATAAAATAATATGCAGTATTTCCTCATATTTTAATATCAGATAAAATGTTCATTGGCTTATAGCTGTAGTTTTATTAAATATTGTGTATATATGAACTCAGCTTAAAGATTATTGATCTATGTCAAATAACTTTAGAAAGAATAGTGAAGTTGTTTTCACAAAATAGACAGTAACAGGCATTATCCAATCCTGTATTCCAGTTGTGTGTGTGTGTGTGTGTGTGTGTGTGTGCATGTGAGAGAGAGAGTGTGTGTCTCTGTGTGTCTCTGTGTGTATCTGTATTGCTTGTGGAAGACATTTTGAGTACATGTATTTTTTTGTTTTTCTAATATAACTGATATCATGCTATTTTGTGCCTTATGTTATCAGAAAATGTTTGCCAATAATGGAATTAGGGTAAATAATTATAGTAAGTTAAGAATAAAAAACAGTGGTTTTATAAGTACTTAACTTCTAAGAAAGTAAAATGACAACATTTCATAAACTAGCCAACTTGATATTGAAAAGGATCTATATCTTATAGCTACAGAAATAGTAATAACCCTTTATCTCATAATGGAGGAAAAGACAGTTAAAAAACCATTTCCCTGGTGGTGCGATGGCAGGGTCACAAAATCACAACGTTTCTGGTAAACAAAATCACTGTTAAGGTTTCTGGTAAACAATCACTTCTGCAGATGCCTGAGAATCTCATGTAATTCACTTTTCATTACAATGTAATAAAAGTTAGCACAGCTGTTTTCTAGTTAATACCATGAGGGAAAATAATGTAAAATAAAGCCCAGTAATGTGAATATTTTGATTATACTAGATGTAGGATCAGGGAATGTTTTTAAATTTTGTAAATCTTGAATAATTTTACATGGAATATTTAGGCCTCTTTGAAGCTCACTAGTTTGAAATCTGATTTCAAAATACAACATTTAAAATCTGTGTTTGAACAGAATTACACTGTATTGGTAGACAATGTAGCCTACAGAAGATATGAGTTACTAAATGAGAATTACAGTACAAGGCATGGGATAGCTTCTTATGATTTTTTGGACAGAGATGTCCCAAATATTTCAAAAAGAACTCGGGCTATTGTCATTGTCCTTGGTTATCCACTATCACTATATAGCAATACTTTATTTGTTAAAGACACTGTACTCTTTGGCTTCAGGACATGGAGAAATCCATCTCAAACTGAACAGGAAACATCCTCACATTTGGGTAGCTTTCATAGTGCCAGGGGTTATAATATACAGGCTGTCATCAGGGTTAGGAGTAAGGTTTCAATGATTTTATTCAGTAGCGGACCCTACATGCTGAGTATGGAACTACAGGCAATGTGTATTGTGAGTATTTTCTCATCTAACACCTCATATGTGTCTGGTACAGTGGTATATACCGAGAGCAAAAGAGGGCATCTAGTTCCCTGGAGTTTCCTGCCATTGTGAGCACAATGTTGGTGTAGGGAACCAAACCCAAGTTGTCTGAAAGAACAGTGAGTGCTCTTAACCACCAGATAATCTCTGCAGCCTCTGGAGTGAATATTCTTATGCATATATTCATATGTTTAATAGCTATCTATTGAAATTCTTAGATATTGAAATATTGCTTCAAAATAAATTATTTAAACTGTGCTAAAAATAGATAACTGAATCTAGTGGTTCACAAAATAGATACATAAAATATAATCTAGATACTCACAAATATATGAAATATTGTGTTGCAGAAAACAAGGAAATTAAAACAAAAGATCCCGTGCCTTTCATATTTTTTTTATAATTTGTTTCCAAATATAATTACATGTCACTTGACCTTCATCTTTAATTATGTATTGTTGTAAAGGGGGACCATATTCTATTTACTATATGCTTCTACTATAAGTTAGATATTCATATTGTAGGTGTTCAATTAGTTACTTGAAGAAAACTAAAAATAGCATATGAAAATAATTTTTGTCACCTCAAGTATCACACATAGCAATGAGTAACAGCATACCAACAGCTCAAAACAACACATTATAGAATAAAAGGAGCTACAACAATATCAAAATAGTACTGATGTTTAACTTCCTTTATATATGTGGTCTACTGAGAAAAAGTACACCATGGGTAGGGGGGGAGTAGCTCAGAATATAATTGTTGTGCTAACGCAAGGACCTCATTTAAATCCTCAGCACCTACATGTATTTGACTGACACAGAGATATTTCTGTACCATTGCAATAACAGGGCTAGGGAGACAAAAACAGGCGGTTGTCTGGTACTATCTTTCTAGTTAGTCTAGACTAATTGGTGATTGCAAAGCACAAGAGTGACTCTGTTTCAATGGAAATGGATGGCATTCCTAAGTTTACATTTTGGCCTACAATGCCCTCTCCTCACACACATACTTGCTTACCTATACATATACAAGCATTTACACATAGACACATACACATGTATAAAAAATTCCATGTGATATATTTCAATTAAAGGATAATAGTGATAACTAGTTTTATTATATTATTGTATTATGACATAAATAATTACTCTTAAAATATATGAAATGTGAATGTTCACAATATAACATCTAATTTTGCAGTTAAAAAAATGGACTGCATATTTTCCTAGGGTATATACAATGCCTATAGTTCCTCTAACATTTTGAAAATAATGCATGTTTATATTTTATTTTACAGGATATCTCTGGACAAATTGAAAATCTCTGAATAAATTTATTCTTTGATAATTTCATAATACAAGTTACTAACTCTCCTTGAACATCCTCCCCAACAAGTCCTCCTCCAAACTTTATGGCCTCTCCTTTTTTAAAATTAATCACATAGCTACTTTTTCTAAAAAGACTGACATTATATTAGAATACACTCTGGTTGCTAGGTAGACACTAGTAACATTAAAAGGCAGTGTAAGATGAAGATACTTAATATTACAAATAAATACATGATTTTAGTAAAAATTCTTATTTTAGGTCATATCTATCCAGGTAATAAATTTCACATTTTTGCTTTCATGAAAACCATCTTACAGTATATTTATGTCAAAACAGTCTGAATAATTTAGATTATTCTTACTCAGACAAACTTACCGAACAACTGTTTTTCAAATTATAAAATTTTGAATATTATAAATGCAGAAATTATTTTCTATATTAATTTGTGAAATGGTATATCTAAGCATTTGAAACACAGTAATTATTTCTAACTTAGGAAATCATTGGTCTATGTTTTAAGATTATTAAGTAAAACCTTGTACAATTTATAATAGAAATGTTTTTTGGAATCACTTCCTATCTATCACCTTTCATAAAAAAAAATTAAGTTCAAATGGATCAAAGATCTAACGAAATGTAAAACCAAAAGTACTGAAACTGCTAGAAGAAAATACAGGCCATACCCTATATGATGCAGATGTAGAAAAGGACTTCTTAAATAGGACTCATTTGCCCAAGAATTAAGGCCAACAATTGACAAGTGATTCTTGATAGAACTAAAAAGCATATGCACAGCTAAAGAAATAATCAAGTGGACATCCCGCAAAAATGGCAAGAATAATTTCCACTTATAATCTGACAGTGGATTAATATGCAAAGTGTATAAAGAACTCAAATAGCAGAGAGTCAAAAAAAAGGCAAATGAACCATTTAAAAAACAGGCCTAGGCCCTGAACAGACAGCTCTTAAAAGCAGGAAAAAAAGCTAAATGATATCTCAAAAAGTACTTATCATGCTTATGAATTTAAGGAAATGTAAATCAAAACACCTTTGATATTCCATTTTACCCAAATCAGAATGGCAAAGACCAAGAAAACAACTGACAACAAGTACTACAGGGGATTCATGGAAACTGCAACCCTCATTCACTGTTGTTAGAATGGAAAACTGGTTCAGTCCCTACGGAAATCAGTGTGGAGATTTCTGCCGAAGTTAAAAATAAATGTACCCTATGCCCCATGTATACTACTCCTTGGCATATGCCCAGAGGACTGGACATCCTACTCCATAGATACTTGCTCAGCCACATTCATTGCTGCTCTACTCATACTACCTAGGAAATGGAAACAACCTAAATGTCCTTCAACTAATGAATGGATAATGAATATATGATATGCATACACTATGGAATACTATTCAGCTGTAAAGGTAAACTAAATCATGAACTTTGCAGGTAAATAGATAGAACTGGATAATATCATACTGAGTGAGGTAACCCAGACCAGATAAACAAAAATAATGCTCTTATTGTCTTCAGATGTGAGAACATTGCCTGGAGTAACAAAAGAAAAGTACCACGTTTATTAGTTCAGGAACTTTCACTGCAAGTATTGTTGGGAGGTTTGTACCATGAAAAATAAAAATTTTATGCCATGCATGACTTCATAAAATTATAAAGTGAATTGAAAGAATCTTACCTTTTAATTTTACCAATAAAACATGCACTCTAAGTGATACCTCACCAGTTGGAATGTTCCTTCTTTAGGGTACTGGTAGATACAATGTAGGTAATATCCGAAGTTGTCTCAACCACACAGCAAAGGAGCTAGTCTTTATATTCCTGAAACCAGATAAAAAGTTATCAGTGGTTGAAGACTATGCCTTAGGGATCCAAACCAGCAAGCATTTCGTATCTTTTTAGTCAGGCAAAGCAGTTCTGAAGCTAGAGTGCAGTTTTCATAGAGACATTGGCTGGTAAAGTTAAAATCTCACTGGGAAGTCATAAACACATAAACAGTAATAAACATGAGTATAGCTTATGAACAACACCTAACCTATCATTTATTACTTCTTAGGCAATGATTATTTAGTCACCAATAGTAGATTACACTGAATGATCTATACCATGTTTTAAATTAAGAACAGGAAACAAGTGATTCTTGTCATTATGCCATATTTTTATCTTTTGTTTATTTGGTTTTGGTTTTAAATATTGAGATTTATTGCCCTTTCAAGATAAAAAAAACATATCACATGCCTTTAATGGTAGAAAATATGATAATTTTATTTAACCATCAGTGTATAAGTCTATTCAGTGTATGGGAAAATTTGTTGATACTTTAGTTCTTGAGTTTTTATGTGTTTATTCACTCATCCTGGAAAGCAAAAAAAAAGAAAAAAAAAGATGTATTCAATGTGACTGTATTGGGAAAAGGGACAAAGAGATCCAATTAACCTGCCAAATCAGTCAAGGATATGCAAATCTAAGTAGTAGTTCAGGTCAAAGTGTGGTGCTGCCCATTGTAGACATGTAATTTTCTAAGATGGTCTGACAAGTCCTCAGAATCCTGTGAAATCTCTTTCCAGGAGACAAGTAGCCCTCTGCCTGGGAAAATTTCCATTTATTTAGAGTCTCTGTTGGTTTCAATGAAATGTTTCCTGTTATCCTCAGGCATTTAAGTACTTATTTGCTCTTGGTGGCTGTTTAGGGAAGTTTAGGGCATTCAAAGTCTCCTGTCATTCCCAGGGTTCACTCTCATCCTCCTGCTTAGATTTCAGGCTATGAACTCTTTTAAGTTCAGCTGCCTCTTGCTTGTTTGTACTGCTGTTAGGTACTCTCAATCCTTTGTAAACTCAATTAAATACTTTTTTTGTTTTGTTTTATTTATTTATTTATTTATTAAAGATTTCTGCCTCCTCCCTGTCACTGCCTCCCATTTCCCTCCCCCTCCCCCAATCAAG
>NW_004949134.1:2671121-2689071 GCF_000317375.1 Microtus ochrogaster | reverse complement strand
AAGGTGAGCATCCAAACTGCCTAGGCTCCCCCAAAGCCAGTATGTGCAGTAGGATCAGAAACCCATTGCCATTGTTCTTGAGTTCTCAGTAGTCCCCATTGTCCGCTATGTTCAGAAAGTCTGGTTTTATCCCAGGCTTTTTCAGACCCTTTCTTTTATAAGGCCTTGGTCATGGTGTTTTAACAGCAATTGAAAAAGTAACCTGCTTGACCCCTGCTCTATGTGTGCGTGTGTACGTGCTTGTGTGTGCACGTGTGTGTGTGTGTGTTGTTGTTGTTGTTGTTGTTGTTTTTGGAGGAATGTTAGAAGACTTTGGAACTTTGTAATAGAAAACTAGTTTTACACTCTTAGTAGCATTTAGTGTCATTTACTAGATCATCTTAGTAAGATCCTGTAAGACAGTAGTACTGACTGAGAGTTATGAGGAATATGGAGGTCCAACTCAAGAGTTTTAGAGGAAAACAATATTACCAACTGTACCAGAGCCTGTTTTTATGATAGATTGGCAAAGAATGTGGCTTATTTCTTACTTTGCCCCCCAAAATGTGTATGAATTTAAATTTAAAGGTAATGAACTAATATTTTTTTTGGCCAGAGGAAATTTCAATACAGCCTAATACTGACCCTGTAATGTGGTTATTAGTAATCATATTTATACAGGTCAATAATGACAAAGAACAAATGGGACAGAAAAAAATTAAAAATTTTTGGTGTGAAAAAGAACACGGGTAAGCTAAATGCTAGAGGCAACATTGGTGCTTGGAGGGAGCCTGTAATTGCTAAGTAGATTAGCACTATTAAAAAGGAGCCAAATCTGCATTAGGAAAATGGGAAGGATGCTTTCAGGGCAATACCCCACTCAGCTAAGAGTCCAATTTGTAAAAGGAAAAGGCCTAAGGAATTAATAAAAATTGTTCCAAATGTTCTTCAAGAACACAAGGATTCATCTGAAGCAGGAAGCCAAACATTCATATGTTCCTGGATTTTAGAGTCATGCTTAAAATAAAGGCTCTTTGCTTTTACATACAGGACTCGGTCTCCTTGTTGGCTTTTGCAGGGACTTCACAGATTGGGGCATAACATTTGAAGCTCATTCCGGATCCCCCCTGTAGAGCATTAAACCGGTCGGTAAGTTTTCTGTGTTTTGTTTCATGTCTCATGTCTGTGCTTGTGTCTCATGTCTTTCTGTGAGTGGGCCCAGGAACTGTAAGTGCTTGTAGATGATCTGTGGAAAAGATCACAAGCGGGGCACCTGCAGAAGACGCTCCCAAGGCTCTTCTGCAGAGGGTGGTTCCCTCTGGGGAGATATGCAGGTAGTGGCCTCTCTGGTCTGTGGTAAGATACACGGGTAGTGTTGTCAGTTCTCTGGTAAGACACACAGGTAGTATTGTCAATTCAATGATGAGACACACGGGCAGCGTTGTCAGTTCTATGTAGACACACACAGGTAGTGGTCTCATTTCGATAGAGGGGCGGGTCACAAACAGCTTGAAGTTGTGTCTTTGGTTTGGTTTGGTGCCATTGTCCTGTTTGTCTATGTGTTGTGTGTTATGTTTTTGTCCTGACTTAGACTGACGCTGATGATATGGGACAGACTCAAATGACTTCTTTGACTTTGATATTGTGATCACTTACAGGACTTTAGAGAGGGACATGAGCATAGGGGTATATTTTCCTCCCTGCCTGAAACATTTCATGAAAAGGAGTCAGCCTGTCCCTAAGCACAATGCTGCCAGCTGCTGGGCAGTATGCTTGTGTGGGTGGATGCTTGTTGTTACAATGTAGCAAGGCTTCCAGCCACAGTTGTAGGGGAGGGAGTATCCCAATAGGATTTCAAACACTGAACAGAGAATCTGGGGTTAATTGCTATGGCTAAGAAAGGTTAACAACCCCCCCCCCCGCCCCCATGCTGCATGCCACACTGCCCCCTCCCATGCTGGTGGAGGAGTTTTCTCCACCTGCCCTGGGGGCTGCATGCCTCAACTTCTGGTCAAACTTGACCAAGGTTTGGCTCCACCAGTCAAGGTCTCTTTCAAATCAAATGGGTTATAAATATCTGTCATCATTTATAGGGACTGGTTACAAGTTACTGTTGGCGGATGTATATAAAAAAAATAAATAAAACTACTGCTGGTCTCAAATGTTTTACACTGGTACAGGATTTTATGTGATGTAAATTTAAAGGTTTGTTTGTTGTAGTTTATACATGTTTCTGTTCCTGTTTAAAATATTGTATGCATAAAATATAAAAATTTATAGAAGGTCAAAAGGGGATGTAAACGTTGTGTGCTGTGGTTTCTTGTACATGCAAATACTAAATGTGGTTATTTTGTCAAAAAGTTTGTCTGTGTAAGTTTTCTTACAAGCATAGAACTGAGACAAAAATGGTCTATTTTTTGCTGTTACAGGCCGGACTTCAAAATTTTATCACTGAGCTCTGATTACTAAATTTGGGTTAGCAAAAATTCAAATGACTTTTTTAAAGAAAATGTTAAAACTACTGTTTGCTGTTTTTTTTATTAAAAAGCTGGCTCTAAAATTAAATTATGGTTCTTCCTTTGTTAGACCCATGTTTTATTTACTTAAAATCAATAATTGGGTAATTAAAAAAAACATAAGGCATAATTCCATTTTAAATTTTGGATTGCCATTTTACTAGAGTTAAAAAAAATGGATGCTACATGATTTCACCACCATCTTGATGAAAGGTGACCATGTGGAGTAGGCCTAACAAATCTCCAAGATAGTTTGGATTAAGTTATTTTTATAAATGCTAGTGTAGGTGATACTCACCAAAAGTCCCAGCTACAGTAAAATGGACCAGGCTGAGATCTAAAAGACAGGCTATGTATATGTTGTTGAGGATGGGACCAAAAAAATACTTTATTTTTAATATGTATAATATTACAAAAAGACATTTCAGAGATTTTAAGTTTTTAAATAAATTTATAAAGCTGTGAGACATCTGTGCTATAAAATGTTTTATATTGTTAAAAGGCTAAGAATTTGGGTCAGAGCCATAAGCACCAAAAGCTAACCAAAGACAAAATTCTTCTTTTCTTGTGATGCAAAAGACAAAGACCTAAGCAGTTTGATAGAAGGCTTGGAACAGCATACCAGCCTATTAATCTCAATCTTTTTGAGGTTGTTATACAGGGGCAGTCTAGCACCACCTGCATGTCAGAAGTTTAAATTGAAACTCACAACATAGGCAAAACTGCAGTTGTAACCTCCTTGTCTTTGTTAACTTTGTTGGGTTTAAGCTTTTTGGATAAACTGAGCCATACATTTTTGTATTGATACTAAGAGGTTTGCACCTCCTCTTCTGGAAAAAAAAATGTTTCTATGTCAATCACTCTGGGGTCATTAAAGATTCAATGGCCATGTTAATGATAGAAAACAGAACACTCATAGAAAAGCTAGATAAAAACTTTTTCAACTGGTTTCTTTGGTTAAGTACCTTACTTCCAGTTCTAACAGGTCCCTAATGAGCTTGCTTCTTCTTATCAACAGACTGATGGCTTTTTGTTCAAGAATGGGTCAATAGTCAATACTGTTCGACTGATGATATTGAAGTTCCAGTATCACCCCCTTGAGCCCCTGGACAGATAGGACCCATGATAGAGTACTGTCATTGGTGCTTGCGAAGGGGAAAAAATGTAGGGCTTAGCGTAGTTTTCCCAGGATAACTTGGTACACATCTACCAAGTTGGGTTCTATAGATCAACAGAGAAATGGACCCATGTCTCACTTTGCCCTAAGGCAATGCTAGCTCTTAGACTTTCTCCTGTTCCCATTTCACCCTGGGACCTGTTCCTTGCCTTTGCAGGAGACAGCATTAACAGCTAGATATACACTTGTTCTGTGTTTACCCTCGGAATGACTAATGCAGTATCTTTATTAGCATTAATTCAAAATCATTACAGAGTGTGGAGTTCTAGTCTTTTACATGCTGATAACTTATTATAGACTGTTAAAAAATACAAGTTAGTTAGTCATCTTTAAAGTACTGATATGATTAGTTACAGAAATAAGCCTTATTTTGTTCCCTATATATGTTTTCAAAGTCAAACTTAAAGCAAGTAATAAAAAACAAAGTTTGTCTAATTAGACATACCTAGGCAGCCCTCAAACTTCAGAGATCTGCAAAATATGGTATTTAGAATAACGATTAAAAAGCTTATTATATTAGACAGAGACTCCAAGATCCTTGCAGTAACCCAATATCTCCAAAGAAGATTATGATACACCATGGGGTCTCCACCTGGATCATGACAATGCTGACCCACTGGACGAGATGTCCCGGTACAACACCAGCTGCTAGGACCCAGTCTGGACTGTCAACAAACAAAAGGACCTTGAAGAATTGATTGCACACATTTTCCTAGACAAAATAAGGTCAGTCTTTTCCATGTCCCTCTTCCACAGAAAAAGGAAAAATTACCTAATGGGTTTGCCTTAGACAGTAAGACTGTTGTTCTGGATATTTCTGCGTCCAATGTTATGGAGACCTTGGTATGAATAACTGTATATGGACTCTGGTCCCTGTCATTTTTAATAGATTCAGAAACCATTTGGTCTGTACTCAGATATACTTTATTTATCCTTATGAGATCTCTGATAGTATTAATGGCTAGGGCAGTTATAATGTCAGTTTAATAGCAAAAGGTATGCAGATTCTTCCACAAAGCTATAGCCAACTTGTTAGCTAGGACTCAAAGATGTGAGTCTATACCTCCTCTTCACAAACATCTGTTATCTGTTCTTTTTCTAAATTTTAACTTCTGTTGCTAGTTTAAACTTATCTCAATAGGCTTCCACATGGCTGGCAGACATATCTAAGCATCAATTGCTGACTACAACCTGCCCTAAATGGTGGTGTGCCCCTGAATTCCTGAAAGCTCATGTGGACCAGTCCAGCTGATATGAACACTCCCTGTTCCTTTAATGAAGTCTGATGAGTGCCCCATGGCTTAAATGCCCCCTCACCTTTGGCTAGTCTTTCAACCTACTTGGGTCTGGATAACAATGCCCCAATGCCAGCTTGAAGTAGTTACAGAAAGGAAAACGTCGTCCCATACTTCCTTGCCCAAAACAGGTTGAAAGACTGAGACAAGGGGGAATTCCCTGGCATGGGGGACAAGATAACTACCTATAGTGTCTGTTAATATACTATGTCCAGATTTGTCAATTAATAGATTTATTAATTTAAGTAGTTCCATACCTCCTTGAAACCAGGGGCAAGCAGGACCCAAGATTGGGTCCTGTCATCAGTGCTTGTGAAGGAGGAAATGTGGAACCCAGCCCTGATAATCTCAGTATGGGCAGGTCATGCAAAGAAAGTTCTTTACTTCCAACCAATATCACCTGCCATAGTAGAAACACAAACTGAGATTACCTGACCTCCACCCAAGAACAGACCATTCAAATGAAATGCCTAACAATCGAACTGCTGTCGATAGGACCACCTGCTAGAACACACTCACCAGGACATCCCTAGATAAATGTAAGCCAATCTGGGGTCCTAAAACTTCAGAAACCCCTTACGCCTACCTTTACTAATATGAAACCTTATTCTAATTGAACTCGGGGTTCTCTGTTTATTCCAATACATTTGACATGCAGAGAGACTGAGTTTGCAAACTTTCTTAAAATAAAGGCTCTTTGCTTTTACATACAGCACTTGGTCTTCTTGTTGGCTTTTGTGGGGACACCGTGGATCTGGGCGTAACAACACCTTTCTTGTCTCATACTTCAAGTCTTTATGCTTAAAGGGGAAATATACATAACACAACTCCCCCCCACACACATACACGTCATCCACAAAAAAATGCTTGATAAGTGTACAACTGAGTTACAAAAAATTACAAAAAAGAATTCATGTTGTTTAAAAAAGTTAAAATTTTGTCTTGTGGTACATCACATATCTTGCTGTGCATGCAACCCAAAGTCTGTGAGTTGGACATACTTGAAATGGAAAACAAAATTATATATAAAACATTAGAAACTAAAGATAGTAGAAAGAAGCA
Source organism: Microtus ochrogaster (assembly GCF_000317375.1). NCBI lineage: Eukaryota > Metazoa > Chordata > Mammalia > Rodentia > Cricetidae > Microtus > Microtus ochrogaster. Next base: position 2,683,042 of record NW_004949134.1, on the reverse strand, counting down.
TGGGTAACTATTTATATGTATACTAAAAGTAGAGAATTTGATTTTGGTTGGATTGTTATATCTTCTGTTTAGCATTTTTAGATTAGCAATGTTCTTTGAGAGATCTAATAGGTAATGTTTCTAAAGTTAGTCACAGAACTGAACTAATACAAAGGATAGCAACTGAGTTACTTAAGTAATCACTTTTGAGCATTGTTCTGCATATCCTAATTAATTATTCAGTTACAGTCACATCATATCCCTAGCCTACAATCAGTTAAATGAGAAGTCTGCCAAGTAGACCACTCAGGAAGATGAAGAACACTACATTTTCTTACACAGTTCCAACATAATGTTGGAGCAATTTCATTAGGTCTTATACTTTCTTTTTTAGAACCTGTAAGTCAAGTTTCCATAGCCATTGACTTGTTGAAGCTTTTCAGAGAAATGAGAGTGGTGTAGTGCATTACAAAAGAGAAGCCTAAGAAGGATAAATGGATTGAGTACAACTGCCAGTTAATCAGTTTGAAAAAAAATGGCCTTCCCCTATATCAGGAATAATGAGGTTGGCAAAAAGTTTTATCAGAGTAATGCAGGACTACTAAAGACGTAGTCCACGGCAACCACATGGTAAATCTTCATATCTGATAAATAAAAATCCATCAAGTTTAGATAAACAATTCATGGTTATTCCCTCAAAATATTACATCTTGCCTTTTTACATTTCAAATTTTCATTCCAACTAAAGTGATTAGAAAATAACACATAATATCTGCACTTGTTATAAAGCTAGAAAACTGTATAATAATATTCTAGATTGGACTCCAGCCAAGGAAGCATGTAGGTTAACTCAGATCTTCACTACTTCCTCCTCTTTTTCCTCTTCTCCAAACCAGACACCTAGTATCCCCACCAGCTCTGTAATTCACAGGCCAATCCAGTCAGGAAAGAAGAATAACCACAGATCTTTATTTTTCCCTTATCTCTAAAAATCTAATGCTCCAGTTTCATTTCCTCCTCTGCTACATACCACCTGATGCAATCTCTTCCCACTCTCTGCCCCTATTCCTAGGGGATTAAACAGATCCTGGTGAATACCATGATTTTCTCTTTTTTATGGACTGCCACAGGCTTTCCCCTAACACTACTCCATTCCTAAGTGTCAACTCTACATACCTAGAAACACATTTTCCCAGAAACCATCAATGGCATCATCTGACAGAATCCCAGAAGAATTCTCTACCAGGCAACATATAAACACCACACCCTCCTAAGAACCAGAGAGGAAAAAGAAACCAAGGAACAAAATGCCCACCCAACAAAGAAAAGACCAGATATCAGCACTAAGAAATACCATAATCTCAAACCCAGGTGTCTAGATGCTAATGTAAAATATCAATAACAACCAAGACAGTATGTCTCCACTAGAGGTCAGCAACCCTAGTACAGTAATTTTGAGAAATGTAATGTAGCTAAATTATAAAACAAGGACTTTAAAATAGCTTTTATAAATATAATGGAGACCCTTAAAGAGGAAATAAACCCCTTAAAATATGGGAAAACACAAAGAGTAGCATCAACAGGACAGTTTGAGACTTGAACGTAAAAATAGAATCAATAAAGAAAACCTGAACTGAAGAAAATCTAGAAATGAAAAGTCTAAGAACTGGAACAGAAACCTTGGAATCAAGCCTGTTCAATAGAATACAAGAGATGGAAAAGAGAATTAAAGGAAATGAAGACAAAGTAAGAGAAATGGAGATCAGTCAAAAAATTTAAATCTAATAAAAATCCTGGTACAAAACAACCAGGAAATCTGGGGCACTATGCAGAGACTAAATGTACACATAATAGGAATAGAGAAACACATAAAAGGAATACAGAAAGGCAAAGAAACCCATGTTGATGGTACAGAAAATATTTTCAGCAAATGCATAGAAGAACACTTCCCTAACTTAAAGAAGGAAATGTCTATCAAGGTATAAGAAGCATACAGAACACCAAATAGACTTGATCATGGAAGAAATTCTTTTGTTTTGTAATAATCAAAATGTTAAATGTACAGACAAAGAAATACTATAAAAAGCTTCGAGGTAAAAAGATCAAGTAATCTCTAAAGGCAAGATTATTAGAATAACTTCTGGATTCTCAGTGGAAATTTTAGAGCCAGAAGGGCATGGGCAGATACATAGGTTACACACTCTGAGAGACCACACACAGGCGCCAGCCAAGACTACCAAGCATAGCAAAATTTTCAATTACAATAATGACTCTTATACACTGAAGGTGGGAGATTTCAATACCCCATTCTGTAAAATGAACAGGCCATATAGAAAAAAAAACTAAACAAAGAAATACTTGAGCTAACAGAATTATAAACCAAATGTACCTAACAGAAAACTATAGACCATTTCAAACAAAAAAAAAAGATAATATAACTTCTCAGAATCTCATGAAATTTTCTCCAAAACTGACTAAATATATATACACAAAGCATGTTTCAATAGATATACCATGCATCTTGCATACAACATGGACTAAAGCTATATGCTAACTATAACAGAAGCAACAGAAAATTTATCAACTAGAGGATACTGAACAACTCACTATCAATTAAAAATGGGTCAAGATAGAAATTAAGAAATTAGTGACTTAATAAAATTGAATGAAAATGAATACACAACATACCCAAATTTTGGGGATACAATTAACACAGTTCTAAGATGCAAGTTCATAGCATTATTTGCCTACACAAAAAAAAAGGAAAAGAAAACTGGAGTTATTTCATAGTAGCAACTGAAGATCATATCTAAAAGCTCTAGAACAGAATAAAGAAATCACACCAAAAAGGAGTATAAGGAAAAAATAATCAAACTCTGTATTGAAATCAATAAAATAGAAACAAACAAACAAACAAAAACACAAAGCAAAAATGAAACAAAGAACTGATTTGTTGAGAAAATCATTAAGCCTGACAAACCCTTATTCAAATTAAATAAATGGTATTGAGAAAAAATTCCAAATTAACAAATTATAAATGAAATTGATGTTACAGCAGACACAGAAGAAATTCAGAGTCTCATAAAGACAGACTCCAAAAATCTGTACTCCATCAAACTGGAAAATCTAAAAGAAATGAATAAATTTCTTTATTCATTAAATCAAGATCAGATAAGCAATTTTTTTCTTTTTTTTCTTTTTTTTTTCAGATAAGCAATTTTAACACACCTATAACCCCTACTGAATTAGAAGTAGTAAGTTAGAATCTACTAACTTAAAAATGTACATGGTTTTAGTAAAGAATTCTACCAGACTTTCAAATAAGAGTTGTTATTAATATGCCTCAGGTATTCCATAAAATAGAAACAGAAGGAATCTTGCCCAAATCATTTTGCTCAGCCATAGTTATGCTTTTATTCAAACCACATAAAGACACAGCAAAGAAAGAAAATTACAGACCTATTTCTTTTGTGAACATTGATGCAAAAATTCTTGAAAAAATACTTAGAAACAGAATCCAAGGACATATCAAAATTATTGATCAACATTATCACATGATCAAGTACATTTCATCTCCGACATGCAGGGATGATTAAAGAAATATAAAGCCATAAATGCAATTCACCATATAAACTCGTAGAAGGAAGGAAGGAACACACACGCATACACTCACACACACACACATGATCAACTAATTAGATACAAAAAATACCTTTGACAAAATCCAACACCTCTTTATGGTAAAAATTCTGGAGTGATTAGGGATATAATGTATGTACCTCAACATAATAAGGTAGTTTACAGTAAATTCATAGACAACATAAATGGAAACAGGGTGAAAATCCATTAAAATCAGGAAAAAGACATGGTTCTCTAGTCTGTCCATATGTGTTGAAGAAAAGAATTCAAAAGGATCTATATTTGTATATGATATGATAATATACATTAGCACTTCACAGAATTAACGGAATGTCAGGTATACTTTTCTATTTGTCATGCTGAATGACATTTAGTAAATTATTTAAGTTTGATTTAATAATTTAATTATCTATGAATTTGGGCTATATATATGCTACTATAAGAAATAATTTAAATACATGGATAGCTAACAATATACTTCCAACAATTTATTACTTTCAATTGATGGTATTTTTATTTATTACCATCTGTCTTGCCTATATCCAGGAATAATGTGATTTCTGTTTGTTGAAAACATTAAGTCAAAAACTGGGTTGCATCTCAGCCACAGAGCACTTATCCAGCATGCTTAAGACTGTGAACTCCATTACTAGCCTCTGAAAACAAAGAATTAAAGACATTTTATGGACATTTTCTTAGAAACAATTAGAAATTGTGGAATATTATGAAATTTGGGCCCAAAGTCGAGTGTCACATCTAAAGAAATGGGCTCAATCATTTATGCCAGTAGAGAAATAACCAGAGAATGTAGAATTAGAAACATGGGCTCTGAATAAAGTAGCTATGATAGGATAACTACCACCAGGAAAGAACTTCTCTGTTTTCTTTATGGTTTATCTCTAAATGCTTTAAAATTTCCTGGAATTTAGGAATCTGAGAGAGTAAAGCTGTTAAGCTGGGAGAGAAACTATGTCACTACTATGATGATGATGACGACTTTTTCTTCTTTTTCATACTACAAGCTCTTATCTCACATGTCTGTTTGCAGGAAGAATAAAATAGCATTATATGAGTAAGGTGAAAACATCAGAGCAACATTTTGGACTAGATGCTTATTTATGACATGGGGATTTATGTTTCGTAAGAGAATAGATGGTCTAGAGGTAAAGAAAACTTGCTGCTTTTCTACGGAATACTAAGAATGAATTCTAGCATCCAGGTCACATAGCTTACAGTCGCCTGTAACACCAGTCCCAAGGATCCTGACATAATCTTCTGGAATTCTGGCATCTTTGTATACCAACACACACACATAGACACAAACACACACACAAACACACACACACACACAAACACATACACACACACACATCTTAAAAAAATAAAGAAACAAAACTTTTTCTTTTAAAAACATGGGAAGAAGTCAGGAGATCTATGTCAATCCTTGCAATGTATGTAGTTTAAAATTACTGAACAGGACAGAAATGGAATTGCTTTTTCTAAATATTCCATGTGACCATTTTCTTCTAAGTGTGTCTATTTTCCATTTAAAGTCCAATTCTACAAGTTTTAAATTTAAAACCTTTATCAGAAAATGGTATGTAATTTTAGTAAATTTAACACTTAGGTTTAGAAAAAAAGTAAACTATACAAAAGACCCTAAAAAACTACAAAATTCATTTTCGTTTCCATAAGCAAATTCTTATTTCTTGGCTGAGGAAGATAATATCCCCCCTTTTGACATAAGAGTTGTTTGCCTAAGCATCTATACCCTAGTTCAAAATTGTCTTTGGGGAACAGATATTGAAGTATAGAGTAAAAGTAGTAAAAAGCAACATTCAGGCCAATGTATTTGAGGAAATTTGTGTTTTTTTTTAATCTAACAAGTAGATAAATACAATCTCTGTATATCCATGGAAATACTTAGGGACTTATGGGCAGTCAAAAGTTGCTGGGGGAGAGAAAAACATTCTTTCTTGAGGATATTGTCACTTGTATGTTTCCTATGCTCCAGGGGATGACTCCACAGCCATGCAAATATGGGCAGCACTAGCTAAACTTAGTGTACTTTCAGAGATCGGAGAGCAAGGGGGAGTGTGAAGGAGAAGGGAGCAAGAGAACAAGTTTGGAGGGAAGAGTTGGAGGATGAGGGGTAGACATGATCACATTTAAATGAATTCCTGTACGAAACTCTCACGAATAAAGAAAACGTTTTAAAAACTGGAAATATTTTTAATCACAGGCTCAAAAATGTCATTTAATTTTTGTTAAGACTGATTATCTTACTAATTTAGTTGAGATCATATTTGTAATGTACGGGAAACTCGTTGAAGTATTGTTTTCTAACTGACAAATGGAAACTGGCATTTTATTATGTGAAATAATTTAAATGATACGGACTTAGTACATAAAGTAGTCAGATTTTGGAAGAATTAGAATGCCCTGCAAGTGGGACTTGGGGAATGACTCAGTGGGTAAAGCACCCTTTCTGTAATTATGAGAGTAAGAGTTTGGATCCCTAGAATCAATATAAACAGTTAGGTATGTTGGCAAGCACTTAAAATCCCACCACTGTGCAACAAAGATTAAGTAATCATCATGGTTTGTTTGCCAGACAGTCTTGCTAATCAGTGAGCTCCATGTTCAGTGCAAGAGCTCACTGTAAAACACTATTTGCCAGCCACATGCACACACATATATTTATAGCCTCCACAAATTTACACAAAAAGAATATCATATAACCCATATATTTACTATCAAAGCCAGAGTCTTTAACAATTCTTTGAGGAAGATTGAGGGGGTTAGACTGCTTTAATGGATGTGAGCCAGTAAACCTGGTACGATCAGATGGTATTTAACTACCATTTTACCTTCAAGACAGTTAGCCATCAGAAACAGAAACAGGGTATACACTTTGATCATAACTGGTAGGAGAGAATGCATGTTAATTCACTGTCAAAAACTGCCTGAACTTGGAAAGATCCCTGGCTACGATTGATTAATCTTAGAATATGTTAAGCTTAATGATTTAAATAATCACCTGCAGAACCAAAGAAAACAAAGTTGTAGACCTGCTTTACGCTACTTCAGAAGACAGTTAAAGTTTATCACTGATTTTGAATACTGAGTCAGTTCCTGGGTTCTGAGTCATCAGTTGTCATTATGAGTGAAATCTTTCCTGTAACACTGCAAGTGAGTACTCTGTCTTTGTAGACGTATCAAGATGAATTATACTGATTAAGTCAAGTCACTGAGTGATGAGACATAGAATCCAAATATTTCCAATGCAATTATAAAAGGCATTTATTAACACTAATTTTTGAAGACACAAATGTCACTACATTCTGGAATATACAATGTTGGAATGTCAAAGGAAGTTTCCATAAAATTCTATGTGATCTAACACAAAAATATAGAGAGGTGTTCATGTACAAGTTTAGGTATCAACAAATGAATTCCTAATCACAAAATAAGAGAATCTTACCATTGGTACTTTGTTAGGTTTAATATATTCATTATGTATACAATATTCTGTCTGTATGCCTGAAGACCAGAAGAGGGCGCCAGACCTCTTTACAGATGGTTGTGAGCCACCATGTGGTTGCTGGGGATTGAACTCAGGACCATTGGAAGAGCAGGCAATGCTCTTAACCACTGAGCCATTGGAGAAGGGTGGGAGGAGGGGGAGGGAAATGAGAGGCTGGGAGGAGGTGGAAACTTGTTTTTTTTCTCTCCTTTTCTCAATAAAAAAATATTAAAAAAATAAAAAAATAAAAAAAAATATTCAAAGTACAAGTTTCCCTGCCAAAATAATGAATCAAGCATCCCTATAGGGAGAGCAGAGAGCAGAAGCAATGTGAATGAATCAAAGTAAGCAGGAAAAAGCAATTGCCATTACACCACTATTTGATTCTTAAATATTGTTAGCACAAAATCTTATGGGGGTAGGAGATGGAGAGGAGGTTCCTATATCTTTAATGAGGCAATGACTCCTGTCCACTGTTGCTGCTGATTTAGATGTCTTTACTTCAGCAGAGAATATCAGATCTTTTCATTCAGTACTCATCTATTGATTTCATGAACACATTTTTCTCCACTTTACCACACTGAGTCAACTAATTAAAAGTAGTTTGGATTTACCTTAGGTAAGATTGCTTAATTTGCCTCTTTTGCCAACTCTTGTAACACATTTTCTCCTTGTCTTAATTTCTTACATAAACAAACTACAGTCAACATTCTCCATGAGAAAGTAAGAGTAGATCACTCATTTAGAAAGGAAAGGGGTTGAATATGTAGGATAGCTTTAATGAGATTGGAGAAACATGATTGCAGGAATGCATATGCTTCTAGTCAGTTTTAACTGTTGCTGTATGTGGAATCATAGTGTTCAATTCGGCAGACATGATTAATCCAAAATTGTCTAGATGTTGAGGATGTCAACATTCATTAAACAATGCCAGACCCATATGTTGGAAAGGAGCTTGATTCTGGTATAAAATAGAGAGAAAAGCCATTTTCTACAAACCATAAAAAAGTTTGTGGTCAGTGAACTCCTGAGTACCATTGTTTGGAAGAGAGAGTTTCATTATTGTCGCTTTGTTCTGTCCATGGTGTTAGGGATTAAACCTGTGCCCTTGCAAAATAAGCAGATACATAAGAACTAAACTGCATCTTCAGGTCATGGATAAATGCCTTAAATTAAAAGTACAAACAAATAAAATACTGTAATGTTTAATGCTATCATTAGAAATAAAGTGAAACATTATCAATGAAAGTTTGAGGTAGGAAGAGACTTAATCTGGGTTGTGAAGTGGCTTCTATTGGAATGATATCATCCATCATAGCCCTATTTCAAGTAAGAGATAACTAGCTACAAAATCAAGGAAAATCAATAGGTTCAGATATCACAGTGTGATACTATGAGGGATAAGGATTAAGTAGTGGATTGCAGACCACGCAGGCCCTTACAAAACCACACTGAGGGTTGTCCATTTATCCTAACAATGATAAGCTTGAATATTTTTCAGATGATAGTTGTTAATATTGTAGCTGAATTCTCTGAACAAATCATAAAGCAGGATTTTCAGGAAAGTATGGACAGATGTTGGCGAACTAGTTAGGTGATCAGACAAGTGGTAAAATACAGATTTTGAAATAAATTAAATGATCCCAGAAATACTTCTGAGTAAAAGTTATAAGCAATAATATGTAAAGCAAAAGACTGAAGATGTTAAAAAATGTATTTATATAACATGTTAGCCATAGTTAGAGTCAGAAATAATATAAAAATGGTATTAAAATCAACATGACCATGAATGTGTGTAACAAACATCAATAGAACACTATGTATAAAACTTCTATCCTTTTGCACAACATTGTAATAAAGAATATGTAAAACATTCTTAATTTGGGGGCATTCTAATTCTTAAGGAATTGGTATTCTCTTTCAAAAGTTTCTCTATACCTTCACAATTTACCATGTTCTATATTTTTAAACCTATCAAATTTAATTCGTAGTGCACAGTTCCTTTCTGAAACTGAGGTGTATCAAAATTCAAATATATATATATATATATATATATATATATATATATATACACATTAGTTGAACAATTGGCTAATTGACTCTCCAACATACATTTAGCAAGAATTGGCAATTTAAGTGCTTTCAGTTTAAATGAAATTTTGTATCATTTAACAGAGGAATATTAGACATTGTCAAACAAGTGAAAGTACATTTTGTTACTCTAAAATGTTTCCTTGTACTTGGACTAAGAAAAGAAACTTGATTTAGTCTCATTTAATTAGCAGAATAGGTTATGCCAGTAGGTTGAATTTTCATTCTTGTTTCACTTAGAAACACAACCTGGGGCTATGAGGTCATTATAATCAGAATTTGCTAAACATACAAGATAATGAAAAAAAGAAGACAGATACTTCTCTCACCAAAGAAAGAGGTTTTTCTGTTTTATATAATAACTTAGCTACCTATAGCTCTCCATTTTAGCAAATGGAGGAGCCTTGGTATTCAGAAGTCAATAAAAGAAGAAATCAAAACCCCTGCATAGGAAAGTTTGAAAGTTAACATATTATCTCATGGCAAAAGTAGAAATTAAACATGCACAAATGAACAAACACATTAAATGTAAGTAGTATCATTATAGACCTTGAAATAAAGTTAGGGTAGAATGTTGATTAAGTAGTTTTAAAATCAACCATGACAATAATTAAGAGTAGAAATAGGGTATAGTTCTGGCATGGTATTTTTTCATTAAATATACAAAATAGTACACATTTGTTGTACATATAATAGGGTTTATAATGACATTGTCATATATTGTTGTAATGTACTTGGATTGTATTTACCCTTTCCCTAGTTTACAAAGCACAAAGCCATTGTCTTTTCACTTAGGGTAAGAGCCATGCCATTAAAATTGTACCAAATTAAACATCATTCATGGCTTTTGTAAAGTCCACTTTAAAATTAAACCAAATTGACTGCAATAAACTGAGGTGAAATAAAGCAATCGTTTTTCTACATTTGCATTATATAAAATATAGTAGTCAGTAACAATGTATTTTATACAAATAAGATATATGTTCACTTTATTTGGCTGATTTAAAATTATGCAATTATAAAAGGTGATGGAGGAAGGTCATTGGTTAATTATAATAAAGAAACTGCTTGGCTGGCCCTGATAGGTTAAAACATAGGTGGGAGGAGTAAACAGAACAGAATGCTGGGAGGTAGAGGAAATGAGGTAAGACACCTCAGAGAGACGCCATCCTTCCCTCTCCCAGGCAGACACACGCGATGAAGCTCTGACCCAGGATGGACGTAGGCTAGAATCTTCCCAGTAAGACCAGTGCTCACAGATTATTAGAGATGGGTTGATCGGGATATCAGAATCAGCCAGTAAGGGCTAGAGCTAAAGGGCCAAGCAGAGTTTAAATGAATACAATTTGTGTGTTGTTATTTCAGGTCATAAGCTAGCTGTGCAGGCGGCCGGGGTGCTGGGGACGCAGCCCCATCGCTCCAATTACTACAAAAAGGGACACCTCATATAGTACTAGTCAAACATCTATACAAATCAATACAGACATATTTTAAGAAATTGAAAATATATCTATTATATTAAGTAACCACACCACATCTGAATATTTACTTGAAGAAATTTAATTGAATATATCACAAAAATATTTGCACATCAATATTTATTGCAACACAATTCAGTAAAGTTAAATTCTATGACCAACTTGTATGTCCAATGATTAAAGAATTGGAAAAGAATATGTGGTAAATACACAATATGAAAATTCTTTACCCATGAAGAATAAATATTTGTAATTTTTTGTAAAATATTAATTAACTGGAGATAATCATGTGAATTTTAATAATCTCAGGCAAACTACAGTTTTCTCTACTTTTTTGTTTCTAGAGATTATGAAATTACATTAAATCATGTATACATAAATAAAATAGAAGAAGATCTCTTTAGGAGAACAAAGGATAAACAAAAGGGGAAGAAAGGGAGCTTGGGGAGGTATGGGTATGTAATATACTCAATACAATATGATGCTAAATATATATGTATGAATATATAAATTAAAAATACAAAAGTATTAAATGGTCATATCTGCAACTATATTGCAATGCCATAAACAATTTGTTCTTGAAACCCCTCTGAGGAGTGGACAAGCTTGAAATGGGGGGACGTGGGAGAGGAAGAGAATGGCAGGGAGGGGGAACTGGGGTTGGTATGTAAAATAAAAAATATATAAATTTATATATAAATATATATAAAGAAAGAAATGTAATGAACACTTTAACTCTGTGAAACTTTCTGAATCCTAGATTTCTTATTATAAGGAATCTATACCACTTTCCCTTCCAAATACCAGTGCTAGTGAATAAATTTATCCTCAGATACTAAAGCTGATTTGCCCACAAATGGAAGAGATTTTTCACTATCTTGTAAATAATGTGGCTACTCCCAGGGAGATTATGAACCAATATGTGAATAGAGGAGGAATATGAAAACCCAGTTCCCTTGTATGTCATAAGAATATCTGGAAAGCATTATGTTTGCTCTAGAATTCCCCAGGGAGTCAAGATGAAACAGCTCACTGAGGGATTTTTACTTGAGATTGATTTCTTCTATAGTTTCATCTATTTCACTTTTTACAAGATTCTCCCAGGACCACTTTCTGAACTTATTTGAACACACATTCTCATCTCATACTTTAGGTATAACTTAGGGCATATATATATATATATATATATATATATATATATATATATA
>NW_004949134.1:2662814-2671021 GCF_000317375.1 Microtus ochrogaster | reverse complement strand
ATATATAATCAAGAAGTCACTATTATGTGGAAATATTGCTTCTTAGGGACAGCACTAAGAATATAAGTTCATTGCACTTATTAAGTGACCTTTTATTTACTATCTGCTCTGTAATAGTCACTGACAGAGACACACAAAAACATATATGCTTGAAAAGAGCACATGATGTCCTGAACCAAACAAGTGACAGCAAATGTGACCATAGACAGTACCTGCAGATATGGGACATTAGGAAACAAAATAGAAGCAGCATGTTAAAGACAGAAATGTTTCAAAAAGTTCAGCATCAGAGCCACAGATTCTGACCATCTTATAATAAGTCAGGTCTTAGTCATTTCAGTATCTGATACCATTGGAAGGATATAGTCAACACATGGTTTTAGTACTGAATTACTTATTCTCAGTAAAAGTAATGTGGAAAATAAGAAATGGAGGTGAAATATTCATGTGGACAATAACAAGAAAAATTGAGACTGGTCAAGAGACTGACAGGAAATAAAAGTCCCCTAATGATGCTTACAGCCATAAATACACTACATTTAGAAGATTCAGGATAATTCCACGTGAGGAAAAATGATGTATCATTTATATATGCTGTAATGATCAAACATTTCATATGATTTCACATAATGTAATATTTTATATAATAGAACATAAATAATTTTATCTATATGCATATATATGACACCCAACCCAAATCGAGTTATTCACTCATACCTATTATTACTTCAATTGGGTTATTTATTTTATTGTAACAATTTAGTGATATAGATATTTTAAAATTTAGTAATGCTTCATTGTACTATGTCCATAAGACTGAATTCACACTTATTGGTAAACCTTGGCTAAAAAGTACCTAGTGAAGAAACGGTATTTGGATCCTTATATTAAAGATATAGAATGAATATTAGCAGAAATAACGTTATTAGAATAAAGACAATTTAAGTTTGAGGTTGGGTATGTTAACTCCATTATGACATACTTGACTATAAATCCTGTGTTTCTGTGAAAAAAATAGTTTTGCTTCTTTTATTTAGTTAAGACAGGGTCCCATGTATTCTAGGCTGGTATCAACTCACTATGCAACTTAGGATAACTTTGAACTCCTGATTCTACAATCTCTACTTCTAAAATACTAGGATAACAGGAATGTGCCAACATACCCAGAATAGAGTTATATATTTGATTTAGCTCAAGATGTTTTGTAAGCAGCTAAAAAATGTTAAGAATAATGATGTAGAATTGCAATCAGGGATGGAAGTACATGTATAGTTTAAGAAGTGATTGTTTCTTTTCAAATACATTCCTTAAAGAATTCTTTATGCCTTTGCTTTATTTGTATAAACTTAGTTTGCTTGTCACTATAATTGTTACATTCATATATTTGCTATGGGGACATATATACTTAACTTTGAACATTAACTAAAAATATATGTCAAAGATTAAATAAAAAAGCTCTAAAATGGAACCCTTGCCTCAAAATGTGTGGGAAGCAACCTAACTGACAGGTGAAATAATACTTGAGCAAGCCAAGAGCTAGTGTAAAAGTATACATGTTCTTTTTCCATTTTCACCGCATGTGTTTATAATTATCCTAATTCATTTTTCATAAATATTGCCTAGAGAAGACATTTTACACAAAATAATATGGATGAGTCTGAAAACTATGTATCATTACAATGTAATAAGCTAGAAGTTTCTGTGTGGAACTTTTCTGAAAGGGTTAGATTCTGAAATGATTTGGTATTTCTAAAGATTTATTTTTATTTTATAGTTGTGTTTGTGAGTATGCATGTATGTAGGAGCACATGTGAGCGCAGGTGTTTGTGAAATGCAAAAAGAGAGCATCAGATGCCCTGGAGTTCCAGATAGATGGAAGCTGCCTGAGGTAGGCATTTGTCACCACTAAGCCATCTCAGTTCACATTCACTGTTCAAATGGGTTTAATACCAGCATTTTAAATTGATCAAGATGATTAAGAGCTCAAGAATTGAGCACATTAAAGAAAGATTAATACTGTCACTCATAAATTAGGTATCTCTGAGAAGCTGTTACTAGTTTCAGTCTCAAAATCATCATCTAAAATAAATGTATAACCTTATCTATTTTTCTCAATAAAATATGTATACAGAATTCTTGTCATGTAGCGTAAGTGTAACTAAAAACAGTAATAAATATTATTGCCTAGACTACAATTATAAAATTATCAAAATTTATGCCATATAATTTATGCAGACTTCAAATGCTTATAGATAGGAATTTATAAAGAAAATTCTCCTGCTTATTTTAAAAGGCAAACTACTACCATTCAAAGTTTAAATATTACATTTCAAAACATATATTTTAATCTACCAACAAGTATAATAGTTTGCAGTTTAACAGAATCCAGTTAATGTTCATATAAAAATTAAAGCATAAGTTATTAGGTGGCATGATAGACCACAAGCAAGACTGAATCTAACTATTGAGACTTAAGCAAAATGCTGTCCATTCTTCAGCTATATTCTTAAAAAAATGACAGTTTAGGTTAGACAATTACTAGTACATATTATCCTCTGTGACACATATTTTTATTTGCTATTTGAAAATAGCAATAGTTTAGTCATGCCTGTAATCCTAGCATTCATGAGGCCAACAAAAAAATGCCATATTACTGAGGCCCAAATTGGTGACACTGTGAGTTCTAGGAGAGCTTAAACTACAGAGTGAGGCATGGACTCCAAAACTCCTGAATAAATAAGTGAATTAACAAATATTGCAATAATTTAATAAAAAGTCAACTGCATTAATATATTTTATAAAGAAAATAATTAAACTTATAAACATGAAAACATTGTGATCAAAAGGTCATGAGGATCAACTTGCTTTTTCTCTTAAATGTTAAGTCTTTTAAACAAAAGGCCTCCAGATGATTAAACCACACTCTGTCAAATGCAATAGCAAATCCTTCTGAGAAACTATCAGTGTGGGTTTGACTCTTGAATGTCTCTTTAAATAGACTCCATAGGGAAGGTTAGACAAAGAATACAATGGCAGAGAAGACATTTAGAGTCAGTTGGAAAGCTCTGAGTCTTTTCAAAGCAGTAACTTTTTTTAGTGCAGAATTAATAATATCCCCAAAAGGGGATTTTCACAACTAAATCTGGCATTACCATTTTATCAGGTCAGATGAGGTTGAAGAGGCCAATACTTCATGTGCTATGAAGGGTTTGAAAATATTTTCTTTAAAAAAATGTATACACTATCCCTTAACCTAACCTAACCCCTGAGATTGAGTAAAGGCTGAATGGCAGTTCTTCTAAGGTAAAAGTTTCCAGCAAAATAGACTGAGGTCACAGTTTTGTACTCATGTGATTGACAGTCAGAATGCCTAGAAATAACTTCATAGAGATGATAAAAATATGCAATGATTAGGTCAAACAAATTTATGTCCATCAACTTTTAGTATTTTTGCTTTGTGCTGTTTTCCAATAGAATACTCTTTCTCATAATCATAGGCCTCTCTCTCTCTCCCTCTCTCCTATACATATACATATATATGTATATACACACACACATACTTTGCATAAATATTTTTAAGCTTCTTGATGCCTTTGGAGACTGAAAAATTAAAATAGATTTTTTCTAACGTATAATAAAATTATATTTATAGAGCATAAACCTTTAAGTAAATGTTCATAGTGTACAGCTAAATTTATGATAGTATTGACAGTCATGAATTGCTCTTATTTTTCAGGATCTCTGAAACAAAATCCTTCTATAACATAGCAAAAATAGGTAAAATGTACAACTAACTTATCAGTGAAACTATTTTCATCTGTTCTTTACTGAACACAGTTAGATGTTTCTTATTTAATTATATAGTGACAACATTGTTGCAATCAACCTTTCTGTTAAGCAGTGAGGAAGCAAGTATACTGCAGTTGATTTGCTCATTTGCCAATACTGAAAAAGGGACCCAGTGCCTAACACATAAGTGTTAATGCTCTAAGGACTACATATATCCCTAGCCTGTGAATACTAATTTTAAGATACTTAGAGAAATAAAATGAGCCACATGATGGTGGCACTGGAGAAGCAGAAGAAAACGCATCTGTGAATTTGAGACCAGTGTGGCCTACAGAGTGAATCCCAGGACAGCTGGAACTATAAAAAAGAAACTCCATCTTGGAAAAACAAAGAAATAAAATGAAAAAAGGGGAGAGAAAAGAATGAAAAGCAATTATATAAAAAGCACGAAATTCGAAGCTAGAACACTTCACAACTTTTTTTCAGTTGACTATTATCCTGCTAATATCGGAAAAATCAAGATAAAAATTTGAAATAGTATATACTTAATGAATATAGATGAATCTTCCACAAAATATCAGCAGAGTAAATCTCCAACATATAAAGTTTATACATTAAAAACAAACAGAGCTTATTACAGAAGTGAGAATTTGGCTTATCATCTAATAAGAAAATTATTTGATAGACCGCAATGGCAATTTAGGGAAAAAAAAGACATATTGTCATTTTAGTACACACTGAATAAATATTTCACAAATTCAACACCATGATAAAATATCACAATAAATAGGCATATAATATTCCTCAATAAAATAAAAGACATATATGAAAATCCACATTACTGGTTCTGAAAGACTGAATATTACTCCTATTTTTAATGATCTGGAGACAGATCTACAAAAGCTATACTTTCAGTTTTGAGTGAGAAAGTTTATTAAGTATATAAAAAAACAATGTGAAAAAAAATAGGAAAGACATACATTCAGGAAAAACACCAAAATGGATACTCAACACATCCAGTAGAAATGTACTAAATAAACTGGGGGTGAGGGGTCAACACAAACATGCTTCCAGAAACAGTTTTCCAGTGAACTCAGAACAATAGAGTTTACAGATGTATTGTACAGTACAACTTTTAAGATCAGAAAAAGGCAGAAATAGTCATTGTTACTATTAATTCAATGCAATATTTTAAGTTTTAGGAAGAGAATCTTTATATATTACCAGTGAGAAATCTAAACATGTAATTGATAAAACAATTTCATTTACAATAAAATCATAATGGCACACATAAACATGTTTTTAAAAATATGTGCTCATTCTTTTCTCATTTTCATTCCAGATTCTTTGCTAATTCACCAACCAGGAAATTGTTTTATGAATAATTAGCCTTAGGTACAACCTCTGCTGTAACTGAGAGCACCCTCAGATGGAGCTACAAGAAACAGGGACTTTACCTGGTGTTGGTTACTAAGTCTAAGATTTAACTCTTTTCTGCAGATTCCCATATATTTTGGTTGAGTTATTTGCTAATACATACAGTTGCCATTTGTATGTCAATATATTTGGCCGTTAGTTCTCCATGGCATCAATCATAAACTTTGAATGAAAGTTTTACATACAGAATTATCTGTTTCCCTAAAGACTTGATCTATTCTTTAAGGGTGGAGCAAAGGCACAGGGTTTAACAATGGGGACTCACCAGAAAATGTCTTAAGGGATTTGTCTTTGACAGATAGCAATGTATCAAGAAATTATAATGATGCTTTCTATAATTTAAGGAAGAAGTTTCGGTTGGGATTAGAAAAGTAAGGAATACTGGTACATAGAACATATAATATAATAACATTAAATCTACAATTATAAATAAAATTATGTAGCAAATATTTTATTTGGAGAAGAAATATTTTCTGATTTAAAGTTGATAAAATTCAGAGTTTAGGAGCTAGATAAATAAGGGGTGAAGAAAGAAAAAAGACTGAAAGAAAAATAATAGTTGACTTAGATATTCTTAGATATGTGCAATATCAAATATTTTTTAAAAATGGATTCAAACAATTTGAAATCATGCCATCAAATGCAAAAAAAAACCTACAAGGGTTAAAAATTGGCCAGTTAAATAGGAATCATGTGTATTAATGATAACCATAAAAGAACAGTTCACATGAAATAATTGAAAGAAAAAGATACAAGAGTAATTGAATGAACAAAGTAGAGTAAACTATTATTTCATGACAATAACATAATTTTGGTTGACAGGAATACTCTAAGAGGAAAATGTGACAATGCACAACAACAGTGGGTGACTGTTTGTTTTCTCTTCAGGTCAAAACAATAGTTTAGATTCTGTGTGCCTTATCATTTATGGTAATGACCAGCAAAACTTTACTTTCTATAATATGAAAGAATTTTGGTTGTGTATCATGTTTTTCTGACCTGTAATATAGGCCAAACTAGATTAACATGGGAAATCAAGTTTTTGAATAGGGAAGCCTTGGTCAGATCTATTATGTATAAATGTAGATTATAACTATAAAACTAAATTAAAATAATTTTATTACAAAATTAAATAAAAATATTGGACTTCATGTAACTATGCTACGGGTATAAAACATTTTATTTCTTTTTTAACCAAATTAGAAGATATTATATCATATACGTGGCATTAATTTCAGGTCCTGAAAACATCTTCTGCCTGTCTGTTGTCCTGCTAACACTCATACAATTATTTTATTTTTGAGTAGAGTAAGGTGTCTTTTAATAGGTTCCTGCATAATACTAATTCTACTTCCTATTCTTTAATTGCCATAAAATAAATAAGCAGATTAGGATAAGAATTCAAGTGGTCAGAATTGTTTTACTAGTTTATCATGTCAAACCAGCTTCTACGTTTATGCTAATACATTCCTTTCTATTAGAGTCACAATAAGAAAGCAAAGAAATCAGCTTGGATATTTCTTTCCATGCCATTTGTTTCTAACTTCAAGGACTGTTAACTAAATACGCTTAGCATAGTAGAAAGATGCTTGTTCCCACTGTATAAAATGACTACATTTTGACATCAGGGCAATTTAGAAAGCATTTTATTTTGGTGAAGGTATGCTTTTCTACAGCTAACATTGCATTAACAGAAGGTGCTGCAAACTATAGAGATTGCAAAAAAAATAGAAGGAAGGATACAGATATTTGAAAAACTCATGCTTTCTGAGAAATTGAATATAATGACAAGCACTTTTACTTTTCTGTCTCAGAGAGTATAGCACATTGTTGAACACTTTT
Organism: Microtus ochrogaster; assembly: GCF_000317375.1. Classification (NCBI taxonomy): domain Eukaryota; kingdom Metazoa; phylum Chordata; class Mammalia; order Rodentia; family Cricetidae; genus Microtus; species Microtus ochrogaster. The sequence goes on along the minus strand of NW_004949134.1, from coordinate 2,663,953 downwards.
GAGCACTGCATTGCAGAATCGAAGTACCAGTGACTAAGCTACCTTAATGTTATTAAGGATTATCATGATGTACTCCATAAATTTGTACAGTTCTAATATTAATTGAATAAGAAATTATGATTAAACAAGCTCTGAAATAATGATTTGATCCTGTTAAGTACACACTGGAGAGGTCCATTAACTCTTTTAATTTTTTTTTGTAGAATTGGTAGGGAAATCTGTAATTGCTGTTGGCACAGGTGAGTGTCATTAATAGCAAATTATGCACGGAAGCAACAATTTCCTAAAAGACCTATGGTTCCTTAGTGGCTGAAAGCTTTAGTGTAACTTCAGTGACTGAGTCATTAATAGCGAATTATTTAGACACAGGAATAATCCAAATGAATAGTAAACCTATTAAATAATAATGTCGCTTGAAAATTGTTAAACACAGAAAAAGAAATCTTGTTGAAAAATGAGACAACAATGACCAGAAAAAAAGCCAAGTAAACTTTTACTTATAGTTTCCATTGTCCTCATATTTATAAACCCTCCATATTTTAAAGAGTTTTACATACCAAAGACTCTATATTATTGATTTCCAAGTTTTATCATCATCTTTTGTCAGTGTCATTCAGGTTTCCAAATAGACTGAGATCAGATGTAATTTAGGGGGTATGGAATTTATGATATTGAGCTATTCTATTCTGAGTTACAACTGTATTTATTTTTCAGATAATTTAAACTAAATAAGAAAAATGTAGTTTTAATTCCTTAAACCAACTTTAAAAATAATTATGCTCTTTGTTGTTTATCTATTTAGGTGTCAGTGAGATGGCCCAATGGGTCAAAGTGCCTGCCACTCAATCCTGATGCTCTGAGTTACATTCCTGGAATTCGTGTAAAAAGCTGGTGTAATGGTACATATCTCCAATTTCATTATTTCTGCTGTTGTATAGGAGTTTGGAAACAGAAGAGCTACCCCAAAGCTTCCAGACTCCTTAGGCTGGAGTTAACAGCAACACAGATAACAAGAGAAACCCTCTCTCAAAAATAGTAAGGAAGACAGAAACAGACTCCTAAAAGTTGTCTGTTGAACTTTACTCTATATGGCTGCCTTGGTACATGGGTGCACAGAGTCACACACACACACACACACA
>NW_004949134.1:2630535-2662714 GCF_000317375.1 Microtus ochrogaster | reverse complement strand
AGAGAGAGAGAGAGAGAGAGAGAGAGAGAGAGAGAGAGAGAGAGAGAGAATTATAAAAATAAAATAAATAAATGTATATTTGGCAAATAATTATCAATATAATATACTGACCACATTGGATTTACAATCAAGTTTTCAATTCCACTAATTTTCATTGAGATGTCACAATTTATCTATCTCTATTAGAAAATATCCATTTTACTCTAAGTAATGTGGTAATATCACTTTCCTCACCTTTTGAGGAATAACAAACATATCCAAAAACCATTAAGTTTTAGGTATGTGATATGTTCTAGAAATTATATGCATTTGTGTGTATCCCTACTAACATGACATAGATCTCTTAAATAAATCTTCAATTTTCCTGGATATTGTTCCACAGGCAACCATTTCCTGTCATCAGATATTTGTCTTCTCCAGAATTTCATATGAACAAAATCACATGCTCCACAGTCTTTTATATTTAGCATCATATTTTTTAACACACTGGGTATATTTAGTACTACTTGCATACACATGGACATGGAAGTCATCCATTGGTGCATGAATAACTTATCAGAGGTCACACTCCCAAAGCAAAGTGATTACTCTTTCCCCAGCAGATGTCAACTGTCAAGTTTTTCAGCTGGAAAATACGGTGGCTATGGGGCTAATCCTTGAGTGTCAAAAGGCATGAACTTGGACAACCCTTGTGCAGGCAGCCATAGCTTCTACAACTTCATGTATTCAACAAACATGTCATGTCCATAGGACAACATTTCTCAGCACTCTTCTCCTACCCCATTCTCTGTCTCTTATATTCATGCTGCCTTATAATTATATTTTTATTTGAAATATTATATAGATAGCATCTTTGACCACAATTTTAGGTTATATCTTGTCATACAAGTTTTGTGTTAAAAGAAAGCACATGCTAAAATATAAAATACCTAAATAAAAAATATGTTGAAATAATTTGTTTATGGATCTCTATAGGTTTCCTGGTCATTTAAGCAGTTTTTTTTAATTAAGTTACATTTTTCTTTGTATTTACTAAATAACAGTTTCTTGAAAAATCATATGATTTGAAAATGTTTTCTACTGCTATATACCTAGCAATATTCAGTTTTGCCATGTATATAAAAATAATGGCCTTGTTTGTCCTTTTATTTTTTTATAGTCCATGGCTTTTCAAACTGTTTCACAATATCAAGTCTAATGTGACAATGATTATTGTCCTATTTTCTTTTCATATTTTACAGCATGATGTTGCATTTAGATCTATGGTTTATTTTAAGCTATATTTATATTTGACATATGAAGACATAGAAAAGAAGGAAAAGTTAAGCTAATTTTGCTACTGTTCACCATTAGGTACTGATAGAAGTTTTCTAAAGAAAAAAAAGTCTAAGCCTATAATATAGATATATAAGCTTAATGATAAACCACAGAATGAAAATGTTTAACTCTTAAGTTTAGAAATAAATGAAAAAACTAAACATGTTTAGATATTTGCAAATATGTATAACTAGCAGACTTTTAAAAATTTAAGTACCAATACAAAATTAAAACATAATCAAAGAAACATACATACACAAGTGTTCAGGTGTATTTATTACAATGAGCTGACGGACAAAATGAATTCATCAGCCAGAAAACAAAAGCTGAAAGCATTAAGATAAATAGAATTCATAAATATTGTAGAGCCAGAGGTATAGATGACTTTAAAGAAACAGTGCCTTCCAAACATAACAGGACTGAGCTTATAGAGACTGATGTATCATGCAGAGGGCCTGCACAGGTCTGAGTCAGATAATATCCCAGTGCTGAGAAGTGAAAGTAGATATGAGACCATATGCCTAACCAAGAAGCTATCTCCAACTGAAATAGCTTTGCACAGGAAAAATTAGTTTTCTATGATGGAGTCTCACTGGGTATATAAACCACAGTTAAGGGCATGTCCCATGCCCAGTAGTAGATGGTAGACGGCCAAAACAAAATTAACTCAGGGGTATTTTTGGAGATGTTTTTGTTTTATATTGCTTTGTTTGAGCATTTTTAACCTTACTGGCACTTTGCTTGTATATTATGGTTTCTGAGTTTGTGCTTTTTATGGTGTGTGTGTGTGTGTGTGTTGTGTTGTGTTGTGTTGTGTTGTAGGGTAAAGTATATGTTAATCATCCTTTTTTAGTTTTAATTTTATTCTTGTTTGCCTATTTGCTTATTTGTTTTCTAAGGAGAGAGAGAAAGAAGACATGGAGTTGATCAAGTGGGGAAATGAGGGAGAGGAAACTGATCAGAATATATGGTATTTAACTTTTTTCAGTTATAAAAATTAAGGAAAATCATTAGGAGAAGAAAAATAACTGGACACAAATTGTTTAAAAAATTTATCAAAGAATTATTTCATGAAGACCTACTAAAAATGAAAAGAAGCGAATAATTTCCTAGAAAAGTAAAATCTATAGGAAGAATTTCAAGAAGTTGAACAGCTCCTTTTATCAAATAAGTGGAAATATGTGCTAATAAAATATCTCTCACCTTGTAAGAGCCAAAGGTATTAGATGTCTGAAAAAAAAAAAACAGTGATTTCTAGACACAAAAAGACTGTTTCACAAATAAAATTTAAAAAATAATGTGGCAGCATATGTAAGATCTGCACAGGGTTAAACCAGACAAAATATCAATACTGAGAAGAGGATACAAAGCTCCACCCCTAGTTAGGAAAAAGAAACTCATTGCAATTGACACGTTCTAAGGAAGGGAAAATCAGGTTTTTCCAATGGACTGTTACTGAGTTTATCAACCAAAATCCAGGGTAGCCCCAGGCACAGAAGTAGTTGGCCAATACAAAATGGACTCCATGTTTCTGTTTATGTTTTAATGCACTTTTTTGAAATTTTTAAATCTTACTGGGATTTTTTGTTGTTGTTGTTGTTTTCCTTGGGTATTTTTTTTTCAAGAGAGCAAATAGTAACCAAAACCAAACCATGTGAATGTCAAGAGATAATTGATTAACTCAGGCTACATTTATCCAGTGGAAGTCTATGCATTTGTAAGGAAAATTTGACCTTTATCTGCCAAGAAAAAGTGATTTCCAATAACATTTTAAAACAAAATGATAAGCATTACATATGCTACCTTGTTTTCTAAGAAATGATGCTAATTATAGTGAATATGCATATATTTGCATAAATATGGAAGAAAAATACATAATACAAATTTCAACATTATACATTATAGAGCACAGTGGATAGAAGTGTGAAGGTAACTGACATGATTTTAAATTAACTATATTACCTATACAAAAAAAAAGCTAATGCTAAAACTTATGACTTTATATCCCTGTTTTCCATGTTTAGAATATTATTTAGGTAGTAATTGAAATTTATCTGTTTAATTTTTCAAAGACATGATTACCTATATAGGTAAAGAAGGTTTTTGTATGAATCTGACACAGAATCATTATTTTTAATATATAATACAATAATTTAATAAATAATTCTACCTATCATTTTAGGGAATGATAACCATTGTTTACTTTTTCTATTATTGAAAACTATGGTAAACTACCTGGAAATTGAGTTTGAACCATTTTAGAGTGTAGAAATTATTTAAAGAAAAATAAATAAGTAAAAATAAGTAAAAACACTTTTTTTACTCTAGCAGTAATTACAAAGTAATTCAGTAAACTAGCTATTTTCTAATTTTACTAGAGCATATTACACTCACAAAGGAAAAAGTTGATGAAATAGGACCTCACTGTGTAATGTATGGCTGGTCTGGAAATCTTGGCATAGGTGAGGCTGGCCTATAATTCACAGAGGTAGGTTCAAAGTTTAACCTACCTCTGCATTCTAATTGCTGGCATAATAGGTGTGTATCACCAGACCCAGGAAGAAAAGCAGCTATTAGTTAACATGTTTGCAAGTGTGTGTTCATTTGAACTCCTATCCGTAAAGGGCAGAGGACAACCTCAGAGTTCCTCAGGTGGTGTCCTTCTTGTTTTTGAGACAGGGATTCTCATTTTCCTGGAACTCACTGATTAGTCTAGGCTATCTGTTCATCAAGCCTCAGAGCCCTACCAGTTGATGGCCACACAGCACTGAGATTACAAATCCCTACCACTTTGCTCAGTTTCTTTTCATGGTATCTGGAGAGCAAATATAGGTCCTGCTAGCAAGGAGAGCACTTTACTGAGTTATGTCCTTAGCTCCGGTTATAACTTCATTACAATGTACATGGTAAAAAATAAAAGTTATTTTAATGACATGACTTTCCTGCTGCATTGTAAATGGTGGAACTCAAAGGAAGATTTTTTAAAAAATTCTATTTTAAAAAAGTCTACTTATACTCTAAATTATCATTAGGTTTTGATATTATTATAGAAAGGATTTCACAGTACGAGTGCCATATTGGTTGTTTTTTTAAAAAGTAACCTTGGGGCTTATTCAGAAGCTATATAAGAAAATGCATTATGTTGCTTCATACTTTAAGATTATATTTTATCAATTGTTTTATAAAATAATATAATATAGTTCTTCTGTTTATATTTTGCAGAACTCAGTCCAAGCTCCTAAATAGAAGGAAAAATATGCGGTACTTCCTCAAAGAAGATCTTTGCGATACAATATACCTTTGGCTACTCTTACAACCAATTGTTTAACTATGCATTGGTCAAGGTAAAAGAAATTATGCTAGTGCCAGTGAGATGGACCAGCATGTGGTGGCGAGGCATCAACTGCAAAGCTAAGTCTGAGGACCTAAATTCAAATCCCAGGCCTTCCATGGTGGGAAAAAAGAACTGGCTTTGTTGGTTATACTCTGACTTCCACATGCTGACCTATGTAACACATGCACACACAAACAAGCATAACTGAATAAAATTCAATAAAACTTTTACAAATATATTGTATCTTAGAGGTGCTTTATTTCCTGTTTAGTATTACAGCTTTATTTTGCCTATTACCATAAATTTTGGCAATATACACCCTTAAATTAGAAGTGATGATATTGTTATTTACATTATAAAATATTATTGAATGCACTAATATTCAATAATCTTTCCCGATTATGATATTAGTTTAATGTATAATAATCTCTGAAAAGTCAGGTAAAATATAGTTTTCAATAGTTTTACATTTTCTAAATGTTACAACCTGGAATTCACTAAACTGTGCAACCAAGAAAAATGTGCAGGATGTATTTATAAAGCTATTTCTTATTTGAAGTGATGAAAATAGTTAGAGCTAAGGGGCTCTATTCATTCTTTATGGGAGGTGGTAGTCATTCTTTTTGTTAAAGACATTGATACATTTTGGAATAATTAAAAGCAAAACAAATAGAGTAATCATAATGAAGTAACTGCTATTTTCTATCTATGCAGATGCTTCCCTTTTTAGCTTTAAAATGATTTACATCCCCTAGAGATGGGACAACAATTAAGCCTGTAGAGTCTGTGAAAATAAAATATAAAGATATTATGCTAAATAGACAAGTACTTGATAAAATAACAACCCTAACCAGATGGATAAATGTGCACCGATAAAGGACATGGAATCCAAATTTGTTTTATTGTTTAAAGTATTCTTGTCTGTCTTTTGGGGATACTCTATTGAAAATATGAAGACAGATTGTTTTGGTACCTTTTGAACTTATTTCAATGTGCTCATAATATAGTCAACATGATTTTTTCTTTATTTCTAATCTCATGGTATCTATATGAATGAATTATTAAGATCCATGCTTTCAGTTATTCATTAACTCAAACTGCTGCTTGTGAATTAAGAGGATGGTGATAGAACATTCACTCAGTTTTTGTAGCCACTAATTTTTGTATGCTTTCTTTTTAAAATGTTTTCTTTATTCTTGAGAATTTCATCCATGTACTCAATGAAATATGATCAGGTGCACCTCTAATTTTCCCCTCCAACTCTCTCTGTAACTTCTCACCATATCTGTCTTCCAAACTCATGCATTTTTTTTTGAACAATCAGGTAAGTCCAATCAGTGTTGCATAGATTAGGGGACATTCACTGGAGCATAGTAATCTTATAAATGGCCACATCTTCAATAAAGAATGATTCTCTTTCCCTTACCAATTATCAACTGTCAAAAGTATCTTACTAAGTGGAAGGGGTAAGAGAACATATACCATCTATACTGGAATTTTTCCAGGCTTGATTTTGTGCAGGTTTTGTGAAGAAAACCAAACTATATTTGCTGTAACTTCATGAGTACAAATCAATGCCATTTCCAGAAGATAATATTTCACAATACTCCACCTCCTACCTTCTGTACTTTCTAGTGTGTGTGCATTTGAATAATTATATCAGAAAATTCCTTCACATAACTGTAAAAATAATGCAGTTTTCACATTCTAGATGGAATCTATGAGTATACTAAAGTGAATCTGAATACAAAATAACATCCACTGTACTGCAGCCAAATTAATCCCAATTGGTTGGGGCAAAGTTGTACTTACTAATAGAATAGCAAATATAGGCTAACAACCATATAAGAATTCTTATTAAATAAATATCTGAAACCCCAGGACATTAAAAACAAACACTAAAACATCAAAAGTCCTAATAACAAACAATAAAATATTAAATTATTAAAAGCAAATATTAGAATATAGTGTGATCTTGGTTTTATTAATAAAGACAGTTATATAACTTGAAACCCTAAAGGACCAAAAGAAGCTCAATTCTCACAAACAACAGAAATCCATAGTATTCAAAGTGAACACAGAAACTACCCCTTCAGATTTTACTCCATTCTCTCCTTTCCATGAATCATGATCACCCACTATAAATAGATGGTAAACATGGTGTTGTCGGTTACCTTTCCCTCAAAGGACCTTTTCTAATACTCAGATAATGTTATTTTTAACTATCCAAACTTAATTCAATGACATACAGTTTTTATGTACTTCTCTGTTCTTGATCTCATTAAATACATCATTAAACCATCATTTAACTGTACTACTCTGATAGCAAGTTAGTTGATTCTCTTTTGTTTTCTACAAATTTTTACTTGACGTCAAAAGCTATAGTTAAGAAATGATTCAAAGCCGGGCGATGGTGGCGCACGCCTTTAATCCCAGCACTCGGGAGGCAGAGGCAGGCGGATCTCTGTGAGTTCGAAACCAGCCTGGTCTACAGAGCTAGTTCCAGGACAGGCTCCAAAGCCACAGAGAAACCCTGTCTCGAAAAACCAAAAAAAAAAAAAAAAGAAATGAATCAAAAGTGGTCCCTGAGGTGAATAAGGAAATATCACAGTGGGTATGTCCTCTTATGCAAACATGATGACTTGAATTTGTGTAGCAGAAGGCACAGATAGATGACTCACTGGGGCTTACTGATAACCATCCATGCTCCAGGTTTAGTAAAGGATCCTGTCTCATAAGAATGAGTTGGAGGATGATATAAAAGGACACTGGATGACCTCTAATCTTGGTGTGCACATAAGCATGACAATCTCCCACATACATACAGGCCTATACACCACACACATACACACTCTCACACATATATACACAAAGTTTAAAATTGATACTAGAATATTTATAATAGCCAAATGATAGTACCCTTGAATAGCATGAATAACGAATAAGGTTTGGAGTTCAAGACCTAAATTGAACAACAAAAACAACCAAACCAAAAAAAAAAACCCACAAAACAGAAAACCAGTAGTACTTGCTTTAAAATAACTTACTCTTGAATTGAGGTTAAAAGTAGGCACAAAACATAATCTTGATTATAAATGCATCTATATATCAATCCCTCCACATAGAATGTGATAAATTGTTCATATATAATTACTTTCCAAACATCTAGCCTTGAATTTCTCCAACTTATTTGCTGCCCTGAGAATGCAATTTGTAACATACAAATGTGATAAGATATGAATTATTTATATATCAACTACTACTTAAATGAAGCTTTTCTATATTCATATCAATTGTCCAAGTATGCTTGGGAACATTATTGTAAGAAGTCTCTAAAACCATTTTAATGGACATCAGGGCCAGAATTATTTTTTCATAATCCTAAAATGTCATTTTTTTAAACTTCTACCTTCTCAGATTTTACACTCAAAATTTCCAGTCATGGGGGCTGGAGAGATGGCTCAGAGGTTAAGAGCATTGTCTGCTCTTCCAAAGGTCCTGAGTTCAATTCCCAGCAACCACATGGTGGCTCACACCCATCTGTAAAGAGGTTTGGTGTCCTCTTCTGCCCTGCAGACATATACACACAGACAGAATATTGCATACACAATAAATAAATAAATATTTTTTTAAAAAATTCCAGTCATGCATAACTTGTTATGAATGCATAACTTGTGTAGAAACAGATTGCATGAAGAAAGAAATATGAGAATTCAAATGTCTCCAATTAAACCATATATTAGAACATACAAGATGGTCAAAAACAATGCAGATCTCCTCATTAAATGTATTTTGTTTAGGAAACATTAAATATATTTCATAAACTATATACTGCTTATGGTAAAATGCAATGGGTTTATTATCCTAAATACAGTAAAACATACTTAAACAATTTTCAGCTTTTATTTCTAATAATGGCAAATATCACTAGAGAAAATCCACAGCAATTATGTTTTACAACACTCAATGAAATTTGAGTATAATGAGGTCTTGAGTTGTAAAAGATTGAAAACTTGTGCAATAAATCATATTCAATTATGAATTTGATTTGTCCTAAGGAGTGTACACTTACTCTTTGCTCCATTCACACAAGACTTTCTTTTTTCCACAATCTGTCTGGTACTATCTCCCACCTTCCTAGATCCTACCAGAAAAGAAACTGAAGCAAGATGAAGATGAGGCAGGAACAGAGTAGTGTACACAGGACACAACAAAAAATTCAGGTTGAGACTGTCTGCTGTACTGTTTACTTTCTTCATTGTTATATGCAACTGATTTTCTGGAAACTACTATACACACTATCACTAACCCAAAACAGTCACTAATAATATTTTCTGTCAACCTGTTTTAGCGAGACCCTCAGGTAATAATTCAAATATTATAGTTTGATTACAATCAATCAACTTTGTTTTAAAATTTTTTACCTCTCTTGTTTCCAAGTGAAAGTCTGTTTTTCTTGAAGGTTCAAAACTTGGAATATTTATTTCTAAAATATAGAAAACATATTTAAATGTAAGTTTTAGTAACACTTAATGAAAGATGTTCATACTAATCTTAGTATGCATTTCATATCTAATTGTTTGATTTACCAGTGTGCCTCATTTACATGAAAGAAGAGTAGATTTGCCTATTACATGAGAAGTATAATATTATCTTTCAGAAATGACTGACTCTTGGATGGCTAAACACTTTGGGACAGATCAGTTACTCTTTTCTTTCTTTGATTGATACTTTCAAATTTAGCCTGAAGTATTTTATTCTTGTAGCAATCCCATAGAATATACACTTTAAACCCTCAAACCCATAACTCTCTATTATTTTCAACTAGAAAACTAATTTGGACTTTATTTGAATCTAGTTATTTGCTTATTACACTCCCATACTTAAAAAATCTGCCAGATACTTAAGAATCATTCAGAACTTGCCTTTTATACCATTACCCATCTGGATTTTTCTCCTTCTCTGTTATATCACCATTAGCAGCACAAGCAGCAGAGCAGAATGAGGAGAATGAATATCATAGATTTATATTTCTGGTCTCATATCTATGAGTTCATGGAGAGGTTGCCCCAGACCTGAGGTGTGTAACACGTTGTACTGCCCCACACCATAATATCACTGGCCTAAATAATTCACCATACAATTGCCTTCAACTCATCAAGAAATGCTTGAATATCCTCTTTAAATTTTTGTACAAATTATTTTTTTTACCATCTGCACCATACCCGCTATAACTTAAAGGCATTATTTTCTCATATGGATTAAAACAAGAGTTAATACTCATTCCCACACTGTACTATTTTTACACAAAACAGCTAATGAAATTATTTTGAAACAAGAAACAATATTTATTATCCTGTTCAAAATATTTAAAAAGGTGCTTGCAGCCAATCCTGACAATATGAGATCAATTTCCTAAACTTACATGAGAACTGGACTCCTTCAAGTTGTCCTCCTACTGCATACAGTCACCATCCACTTGCCACAAACGAATCTAATTAAAAAGAAAAGAGTAAACAGCACATGGAGTAATCTCATTCCTGCTGAAGAAGAGCTCTTAAACTAGCTAAAAAAGAAAAACAAAGGGGGGTGGGAAGAAACGTAAAAAAAGAAACAAAAAAACCTCTCAAGCCACCCAAGCGGCCCTAAGATAACGGAGTAGGTGACATACTATTCGAAGCTTCCTGAATTTCACCAGGTACCATAACACACATCAATTACACATGGTGCAGTCTCATCTCTGTCAAAGCAGAGCTTTTAAACTGGAAAATAAAGAAAAAAGGAAAGAAAGAAAAGAAAAAAATAAACAAAACCCAGCCAGCCAAGGCGCCCGAGGAGCCCAAACAGCCCTAAAATATCGAGATAGGCGCGATATGATTTGAAGCTTTCTGAACTTCACCAGCTACCATAACACATATCCTTTTTGTCAGCAAGCTGTTTCCTGTCCCTCCCCCTTTTTTTTCTGTTTTACATTTTACCCGAGGCCCTGTGGTGAGCCTGCCGCTTCTCACTTCTCCCGTCTGTTGGTTTGTCGCCCCTTCTCCAGTACCTTGCTGTTGACGCCGAGCCTCAAGGCCTTCCTGAAATCCTAGTGGTACTTCCGGTTGACTGTGTGTCTAACGGCTGACGTGAAGTACTAGTGGTACTTCCGGTTGACTGTGTCTGAAGTCCTAGTGGTTAGTGATTTCCACAGTTCACACCCACTAGAGCAAAAACCCGTCGAAATGTTGTCCCAAAAGAGTAACTCACACGTGGTGGGAAAGTCTGCGAATAAAAGCCTGCTCTGCTGCTTGGGTGAGACCGCTGGTGCTTTAGCGGACACAGAGACAGTTTCTGATACCAAAACCAACCGTCCAGAAATGAGTCCGACACCAAGCAGCAATGTTGCTGGCGCTGGAGATCGCAGTGTTTCCAGCCCTCAAGGTACTGACCTCGAAGATTCTGGAAACGGTGACCAGGGTTACGATGGTGACAAAGAGGATGACGAGCACGGTGATGACGATGACTCCAGCTGTCCAGACATGGAGGACTCAGACAGTTCTACCAGCAGTGGGGAAAGCTCCTCCAGCCAGCAGGAGTTGGAGGAAGGTGAGGTTGTGGGATGCCTATTTTACCCCCATGAGCTGGAGCCTGGTGAGGTTGTGGATGAGGAGAGAATGCAAAGCCAGTTCTGTAACCGCCACTATGAGAGGGAGCCTGGTGAGGATGAAATGGCAGTACGAAGCCAGTTCCACCATCACCACCGTGAGTTGGAGCCTGGTGAAGTTGTGGCTGAGGAGAATGCAGGGTCTGAAATGCGTCGACAGTCCAGTGAGTCCAGTGAGTCCAGTGAGGACAGCAGTGAGCAATATGATATTGAAAAAGACAGCAGTGAGCAATATGATATTGAAAAAGACAGTTCAATAGATGCTTGGATGGCTTTAGAAACATCTCCTCTTCCGAGACCTCGATGGAAAATCCTTAATGCCCTTCGTGATAGGCAGCTGGGTTCAAGTGCCCGCTTTGTGTATGAGGCCTGTGGGGCAAGATTATTTGTGCAGCGTTTCTTGCAACAATATATTCTTGAAGGTCATGCTTGGTGTGTGAACACTGTGCATTTTAACCATCAAGGCACCCTGCTGGCTAGTGGCAGTAATGACCTAAAAGTGATCCTGTGGGACTGGCTTCATCAGCGACAAGTACTGAACTTTCATAGTGGCCTCAAAAAAGGTGTCTTACAGGTTGTATTTCTTCCTGATTGTAGCAATGCCATCTTGGCCATGTGTGGCCGTGATGGACAGGTACGCATTGCACACCTCGATGCTATGCCAGCCACCCGAATGACTAAGCGATTGGTGAAGCATGGTGGAGCATCTCATAGTTTGGCTTTAGAGCCAGACTCCCCTTTTAGTTTCTTAACAACAGGTGAAGATGCAGTTGTTTTCAGTATTGACCTCAGACAAGTACGCCCAGCTTGGAAGATGGTGGTAACCAAAGAAGATGGTAAGAAAGTGGGACTATATACAATCTTTGTGAATCCTTCCAACTCCTACCAGTTTGCTGTAGGTGGGCAAGATGAGTTTGTGAGAATTTATGACCGGAGGAAAATTCATGAGAAGGTGAACAATGGAGTTCTCAAAACATTCTGTCCTCATCACCTCATAAACACTTATCCAGCATACATCACCTCTCTAATGTATAGTTATGATGGCTCAGAGGTCCTGACTAGCTACAATGATGAAGATATTTACATTTTCAACTCTTCTGATAGTGACAGAGCTGAGTATGTTAAGAGATATAAAGGACACAGAAATAATGCCACAGTGAAAGGTGTAAATTTCTATGGCCCCAGAAGTGAATTTGTGATGAGTGGTAGCGATTGTGGGCACATCTTCATCTGGGAAAAGTCATCCTGCCAGATTGTTCAGTTCTTGGAGGCAGATGAAGAAGGAATAATAAACTGTATTGATCCCCATCCTTACCTACCTATGCTGGCATCCAGTGGCCTAGACCACAAGGTCAAGATCTGGGCGCCCATAGCTGAATCTTCCAAAAATCTTACTGGGTTAAAGAAAGTGGTTAAAAATAATAAGCTGAAACAAGGTAATTTTAGCTTGCACCACACTTCCCTGTTTGACAACCACATGCTTTGATTCCACACGAGTCAACCGACACAGACAAATTACCAGCACAATCGGAGAGATATTAAAATTGAATATGGAGGAGCAGATTTCAGTGACTCTTCCATTATCTCTGAGGAGGAAGAAAACCAAAACCAACATGATCCACAGTATCCGAGATCCTAATTGACATCCAGAGGCACCGCCTGAAGCAGGATACCACTTCAGTACATGTGACTCTGAAAAATCAGCTTGAGAAGTATGTTTTTGTTTGCCTTCTGATTGCAGTGTTTTAGAATAAAAGTATTTCTGTTTCCTCTCCACCTTTACCTTTATTTCTATTACCTTGTTTTACTACATCTTGATACCCTTATAATATTACATGATTATTGAAGTATAACCAGCTTCCTTTGTTCTCTCACAGTTAACTAAGGACTTGCCTGAATTGGGTGAAAAATTATTGGTTTTGTAAGATCTTATTTCTGTTCCAAACATTGTTAGAATTTTAAAATTTTTTCATCAATTTAATTCTGAATATTAAAAATTTTGTTTAAAAATTTTAAGAAAAGTGTGTGCTCTAAAATAAAGCAAAACAAAAGAAACCATGGTTTCTTTCTTTCTTTCTTTTTTATGAGCCCTTGGTCATGCACATACCACATGCTTCTTTGACCTTTTTCCACTTAAAAGTAAAGAAGAATTATATAACTGGTTTATTCACATTTATTGAACCTGAATTAATAATATGAAATTATTTTTTTCCTTTTTAAAAATTTATTTTTCCATTCAAAAAATTTACACTTCCTCCCCTCCTTCCATTCCCCTCCTGCTCCCCCACTCACCCTCCTTCCTCCCACTCCATCCTTTAGTCACATTAAAGCTAGAAAGAAATTAAATTTAATCTTTAAGTTTTTAATCGGTCATTTCAATGTTTTTGAAATGTCATGTTTGAAAAATACTACCTGCCAAAAAGTCCTCCTGGGTTAATACTTTCTATAAGTTTCTCACCAAATTTTAATAATTCCTTTATGTTGAACCTATAACAACTTCAATAGCAGATGAACTGTGCTTTTATAAACGAATTTGATCTAAAAATAATAGGAGAATGCTGTCAGTAGCTGGGGATGCGTATGGGTCAATGGGCTAAGAGCATTGGTTGCTTTTCCAAAGAACTCAGGTTCACATGAGTCCCATCACCAACATGGTTGTTCACAGATGGCTGTAAATCCATTTCCAGAGGATACATCACCTTCTTCTGCCCTCCAATGCTATTAGGTATACAGATAATGCACAGACACACATGCAGACAAAAATAAAAATCAAAATTTTTAAAGAAATGAAGATGCATGTAGGCATCTATGCAGTGTTTAAAACTGAAGTACAGTTTAGAAAGGTTAAACTGCTTTTAAATTATTTTTAGTTTTTTAAGGTAAATTTGGGATAGTGAGTGACAAAATTCTATTTAATATTCCTTTTCCATTTTGAATATGTTATTAGGGTAAGGGAATGCAGAAAATCAACTTCCTGTAGATTTCAACTAGTCAAAACAGGTCCCTCTTTGCAGATAGTTGTTTAAAAGAAGGATGACACTGAACATCCTGACAATGTCTAGCCTCTATAATACTTCCTGAAATGGATATTATATCTCCTCCAATGGGAACAATGTAGAAACTTTCATAATAAGAACGACTTTGGGATACAAGTTTGTCTTGACCAAATTTCACTGTACACTGAGATTCAGAGTTAGGGATAAGCGCTTGAGGACCTAGAAGCCTAAAGAGGACCCTAATATTGGTTGTCAAGAAAGGGTTAACAAAGATCACGGAAAAAAAAACTTGCCTGTAGAAAACAGTGAGTCTGAACTTCGCACTGTGGCTATAAATATGTCATAGGGTCTGAGTGGGTAAAGCTTGAAGTTCACATACCTAGAAACTATATAAAGCTTGATGGACATGAGAGGTTACCTCTGTATTCCCGAGTAAGAGAGGCAGAGACAAAATCTTAGGAGCAAGCTAGCTAGCCAGGACTAGTGCAAATACTAATTCCTGGGTTTAACAAGAGAACCTGCGTCACCATATAAAGTGGAGTTCTGTTGAAATTGCCTGATAGCAACTTTGGTCTTACACATGTAAGTGCCTGCAGGTATACTCTCAAACACATACACGTATGTCACACATATATTTAAAAATAAATGAGAAGGCATAGAGATGGTGTGGGAGGTGCTTCTGTCTATGTGCTGCTTTTATTGGATGAATAAAGAAACTGGCCTGGTCTATAGTATGGGAAAAGGAAGTTGGAGTAAGAAAGGAGCCATGGAGCTGCAGCCAGAGACAGATGCTAGAAACTTTACCCAGTAAGCCACAGCCATGTGGCGATATACAGATTAATAGAAATGGATTAAATTAATATGTAAGAGTTAGTCAATGAGAAGCTAGAGCTAATGAGTCAAGCAGAGATTAACTATTTATGGTTTCTGTGTGGTTATTTTGGGGCTAAACTAGTCCGATGGCTGGGAAGAACAAGAGTCTCCTCCTTACAAATTGGTGTGCCAACATGGTGGACTAAATCCATGTAAAACCTGAGAGGGCTTGGAAAGGAACTCTAGACACACACAAAAAAAGTTTAGCCACATTTTTTTTTCAGGTGGCGACTTGCCACAGCTCTTTTAAGAAAGGTTTTTCTGATTCAGCAGTAGCAGGAAAAAAGCTGTTCCATTTTGAAATGCCAGCTTTCTTGACCATGCTGCCAGTGTGACCTCTGGCTCTTTCAAGTGACTGAACATTGTGAGCAACATGCTATTGCTTGCTTGGTGGTAACATGGTAACATGGTAACATGCCTAGAGATGAGGCACTGTGTTTGTCTTTTGGAGGCAGTGAGGAGCTCTGCCATGCTGGACAGAGCACAGCAAGCAGGCAGTTCACATTTCCACTAGCAATTGCACAGCTTCAGTTTTTTAAGAAGCACTTAGCATTTTAAGAAGCACTGTTACACAGTAAAGAATTACAGATACACAGTAGGATAGATTCAGACATAAAAGACCTCTAAATAAGACACAGTGTTTTTTTAAATGTATGTAGGCTTGGGACAGAGAAGAAAAAGAGTATAGAGAGTTATAAAAGGAAGTAAATGGTTTATTTAAAAAAAACAAAGTCGTTAATGAGACAGTGCAGAGATAAAAGAAATAAAGAAAAATAAGCCAGGGAAAGAGGGAAGGGGGAGCGGGAGAGAGATGGGAGGAGGAGAGGAGGTGGAATTTTTTATTTAATTATTAAAAAAATAAGCCATGTAAAGATGGAATTTATGCAGAGAGTCTGGATTATATATACTATTGTGATTTCTTTAAATTTTCTCACTGTGAAGAAGCTAAGTACAGAGAGACATTTCATTGTAAAGGCTGATGAGTTAAATTAATGCAAAGGTATCTTGACTTTAAAAGTTGAGTCTAGGGGCTGGAGAGATGGCTCAGAGGACAAGAGCACTGGCTGCTCTTCCAGAGGTCCTGAGTTCAATTCCCAGCAACCACATGGTGGCCCACAACCATCTGTAATGAGACTTGGTGCCATCCATGCCAGCAGTACATTGTATGCTTAATAAAATAATTAAATCTTGGGACTGAAAAAGCATGGGATAAAAATGGTCTCTCTGAACATGGCGAACAATGAGGACTGATGAAAAGCTAAGGACAATGGCACGGGGTTTTGCTCCTACGTAATGTGCTGGCTTTGTGGGAGCCTAGCCAGTTTGGATGTTCACCTTCCTAAATATGGACGGAGGGGGGAGGACCTAGGACTTACCACAGGGCAGGGAACCCTGACTGCCCATTGGACTGGAGAGGGAGGGGGAGAGGAGTGGGGGGAGGGGGAGAAGGGTGGGAGGAGGGGGGGAAGGGTGGGAGGAGGGGGAGGGAAATGGGAGGCTGGGAGGAGGTGGAAACTTGTTTTTTTTTCCTTTCCTCAATAAAAAAATAATTAAATCTTAAAATAAATAAATAAAAGTTGAGTCTAAGGATATGTTGCTTTGAAAAAGAGGTTCTGCTTTTGTTTCCACAGAAGATGAGAACCTTTGGAATCCATGAAGACTAAAGTGATTTGATGGAACAAGACCCCCTGAAAGGTCACCTTGAACACCCCTCAAAAATTACTTCATCCAATAAACATCAGGAGACAGTTTGGAGAAAAAATATGCTCATATTCCCAAATATTATTTATAAATGTTTGTTTACATTTAAAGAGGGATATGATATAGAGATTTTCATTTGTATGGATCCTGATTTATTGATACAAATTTAAGGTCAATTTTGTGATATGTATATTTCTGCTCTTGATTAAGATGTTGGGTTTGTGTGGTTCATTTAAAAATGTAAAAGATAGTCATCCATAATAGTCAAGATTGTAGTCATGTTAGTTAGGTTTTCTAGATATATAGAGATATATTTAGGTAGTTATTCTTCAAATAATAGTTAGGTAGGTATTCTTCAAATCTTTCAGAGCCCTTTAGAATATGGTCTTTAAAATGTTTTAATAACTTAGGACTTTTCATGGCAATGAGACACATATGCTCCTGACAGCACCAATTCCTTTGAGAGGAAGATGGGCATTGAAGAGGCTCCTTATGGAGTTTGCTAGCCATTTGGGCAAGAAACTGCTCTTGCCTGGACTGCTTAACTGGAAATGGAGGACTCACAGAGAAGTGACTGCTGAACTTACCTAAAGGTGAGATGGTCCTTCGGGGTTCCTGCTTCACAAAAGTCTGCTAGACATTCTGCAGGACACAGAAGAAAGTGACTGACAAACTGCCAATATAGGTGGAACTATCTTTGAAATTTCTTGCTTCATGGAAAAGTCTGCTGGATATTTTGGGCCTGTAGGCGGAAGATGGTACAGAAGAACTTTGAGTGGCTGTCCAGGCAGCAAGATGTCACTGTCAATTCTAGAGTTTTGGAAGTAGTTTACAGTGTACTTTCTGTTTACTTAGGTAATATTATATACTTCTGGAGTCTTTGATGGAGTTGAAGAATAGATAGGAAGTAGATATAAATATTGTAACTGTAATTCTTGCCTGATAATTGTTTTGTTATATGTAATTTTACTATATTAAATTTAAAGTCTTCCTTTTTGTTTAAACAGAAAAGTGGAAATGGTGTGGAAGGTGCTTCTGTGCTGCTTTTATTGGTTAATGAATAAAGAAAATGGTTTGACCTATAGCATGGGAGAAGGACGGCAGAGTCAGACAGAAGCCATGGAGCCACCAACGGAGACAAATACTGGGAACATTTCCTGGTAAGCCATAGCCACATGGAGATATACAGATGAATAGAAATGGGTTAAATTAATATTTAAGAGTTAGCCAATAAGAATCAAGAGCTAGTGGGCCAAGTAGTGACTTAAATAATATGGTTTCTGTGTGATTATTCCGTGTCTAAGCTAACTAGGTAGCTGGGAAGAACAAGTGCCTCTCTCCTCCAAACAAAGAGAGAGTTATTAAATAAGACCCAGTTTAGAGCATCCCTTAAAAAGAATAGTGTGTATGTTAGCAATATTACAATTTCTGTTCACTGTTAAAATGAAAAACAAGACTAATTCTTCCTTTTTTCCTTGCTGTTTGCAGCAATGTCTCTCTCTAGAGAAATTTAACTCTGTTAAGTTCTTTCAGGTTTCCCTGAATTGATCTACGATTGTTTTGTCATGATAGGTATTTGACAGAAGAATTTAAAAGATAAAGTAGTAATTTAAAAAAAATATATATATTTTCAGAAAGTAAGGGCAGACATGCCAGGCAGTCTAGTTTGCACTTCATGTACATTGTTTCTCATATGTGAGCTTACTCCTGTTTGTGTTGGGTATTATTTGAGTCCACAATGCCCTAGATCCTTTGCATATTTCATTTTATATACTTCAGCTTTATTTTTAAAAAAAAGTACCTTCTGCAGGGTACTTAGACCATCCCATATTGATCTAAGTTCATGGAAGCAATGTTCCAGATAATCCTCTTGGATCCTCAACTATATTTGCTACCCAAATTTCACATCCATCACTTTTTACATAATGTTTTTCTTACTTCAGTTTCTAATATATAAAGCAAGAGCAAACAAAACAAGAATGTATTAAGACTTCTTAGCCAGGGCCTGGAGAGATGGCTCAGAACTTTGGAGCCCTTATTGCTCTTGCAGAAGTTCTAGTATCAATTCCCAGCAGTAAATGGTGGCTCCCAAGCATAAATAACCACAGTTCCAGGGAATCTGATGTTCTGTGGGCATATACTTATACGTGGTACACATATATCACATATATACAGGTAGGTAAAACATTAATACAAATAAAATGAAATAATTGAAAACATATGGTGCTTAACCTGCTCCTACAACTAAGTAAGGTTTAAAGACAATTGGAATTACCTTGCTGAACATGTCTCACCCACAATGTTTCTGTTAATCTGATTGAATCTGAGATGTGCAACCTCCCTTTTCCTACAAACTTCTGGGATAAGTTCCTAAGTTAGTGGTATTTGCATATTTGCCATTTTGTGGCATTAATTAGCTATAAAAGCAGAAGTTTAAATATATATATATATATACACTGTGTTAGGTGGATAGAAAGAGATATAATATTCAAATCTATTTTTTATCCTTAGAGGAAAAGTAATAGTTAAGCTGAGAAAATACATGGCACAACCCTCTTACACACTCCTTCATGTGTCAAAGTGGGAGAATACTAATTTCAGTGCTTTTTCGTATGGACTACATACTGCAATTAAGGAAAAGCTGAGTGTATACCAAGACCCTGGTACAAACAGAAGAAATGTACAGTTAAGATTATATAGATTATAAGCGGGCTAGGGGGCAGTAAGAACACTTGGATTTTCAAGCATTTAAAATTCAGGTGTAGAGGCATATGCTTTTAATCCCAGTGTTTGGGAGGCAGAGTTTGGCAAATCTCTGTAAGTTCAAGACCAGCCTGGTATACAGAAGGAATTCTGGGGCAGCTAGAGCTACACAGAGAAACGCTGTCCTGAAAAAAAATCAGTATTCAAACTTTTAGTGCCTATCTGTGCAGAAGTGGACTCAACTGTGAAAAGTAGATTCCCTGGAGACTGTTAGCCAGCTGCAGCAAGTTTCAAGTTCAATGACAGATACTATATCAAGGGAATGAAGTGGAGAGTAATAAAGGATGATATCTGATTTCCTCTGACCTCCATGTATGCTTATATGTATAAACCACACAAAAAACTAAATTATTTTAAAATTGTAAAGATAGAACAGTAGTTCCTATAAATCTTAGAAGATTTTTATTTTTACACATTTTTATCCTATTAATGTATAGAAAGGATATGTGAACTAGAGTTAGGTCTTCTGTGAGACAGTGGGGAAAATTACTTCAATCTGATAAGCAAATGAAAATCCAGTCCACTGCTATCATAATTTTTAGTACATTATTTTGATTATAATTTAAAATAACTACAGTACAGATATTTGGACGTTTTCATAACTTTTATGCAATTCTATAATGATCTCCAAATTATGTGAAAATTTATTTGCATAAAGCTGTAACAAATGCCAAACTATACTTTTTAAAAAGACATCTGCAGGTAACATTTCTCAAATATACAGGTGTAGGAAAGACTAGATATTGAAAGAACAATGTATAGGCCAAAAATATTTGCAGAGTTCTGCTAGTCCAACAATAACAACATTGCTAATTCCATCATACTATGAGCCAAAAGCACAATGCAGAGAAATCATAGACCTGTGTTCACTTCCTAACACATACTCTATCTGCTATAGTTTCAAAAGTAAATGAGAGTAATTCAGTTTTTATTTCCTGATAGGCCATTTAGTAAATATGAATATATATTTCCTGGATCATTAACATTTAAATTGGACAAAGCAAATTCTAGTGAAAGACCTTTTGGCAATAGGAATTATACCCATTTGATCTCTTTCTTCCAGGAATTCATGCACAAGCATATACCCATGCAAACATACACACTAAAACTTAGCAAACTAGTATCCTTAATTAAGTGAATATAAATATGTTTTTAGTAAGACAGCGAAATCTAATAGCATCAGCTTTCAAAGTCAGAATTAAAGAATTTTGAGAGGATCAACATATATATGTTAAATTTCAAAAATAAAACTATATAGATATTTGAATTTTATATTTAACCATAAAAGCATGAGAATTGAGAACCTGTGATTCCAGAATTTTCTTCATATGATTTTCCATTAATTATATCCCCTATTGCTGGAAAAATGATTACTTTTCAGCTTCTTGGATTATTTATACTATTTTTTTGCTTTTTCTTGAATTCCATATACATGGAACATTGTAGTGTGTCTTGTGTTTTCCTTAAACTTTATTACTGTTAGACAGACATTATAAAGGCCAACTTTAGGTAAATTCAAAATGAAATTTCTTATTACCTTTTTTAATTTAATTTTATGTACTTGCAAGAGTTAATGCCAAATCATGGCATTATCCTGCATGCGGAAATTTGCTGAGGAATGTATATTGTTTTTGGCAAAAATTCATTGTAAAACAGAAACTTCTACAGACATTCAATCTCAATAAAGCAATGTCCTACATTCAATCCCAATAAAACACACAGAGGTTTATATTAATTATAAACTGGTTAGCCTTTTAGCTCAGACTTATTATTAACTATCTCTTACAACTTAAATTAACCCATAATTCTTATCTATGTTTAGCCACATGGCTTCAAACTTTTCGTGCCTATCTGTGCAGAAGTGGACTCAACTGCGAAAAGTAGATTCCCTGGAGACTGTTAGCCAGCTGCAGCAAGTTTCAAGTTCAATGACAGATACTATTTCAAGGGAATGAAGTGGAGAGTAATAGAGGATGATATCTAGTTTCCTTTTCTTAGTGCATCATTTTCATCCTTGCTTCCTGTGTCTGGGTGACTACTGCAAACTGACCCTTTCTTCTTTCCAGAATTCTCCTACTCTTGTCTTCCATCCTATACTTCTTGCCTGCCTACAGGCCAATCAGCATTTTATTAAACCAATACAAGTGACAAATCTTTACAGGGTACAAGAGCATTATCTCACATCACTTCCTCTCTTTTTCTTTTCAAAACAAGAACTCTGAATCTAATCTCCTTTGTTTAGCATTTTTTTCTGACCATTATCAGTAACAACTTGTAACCAACCATGTAAACAAAAACAAATATCCATAATCCATTTTTTTGGGAATGTGGATGTAGTTTTCTAGGCTACTTCCTGCTGATTGTGGATGATGATAATCTTATGGAGACCCAAAGAAAATTTAAGATTATGATTAGGTGATGACTGATGTATTTTGTGAGTCCGGATCATCTCAGCCAGCAGGCTTGATGCTGGTCTAGATGTAGAACTCAAAGGAAACTGCAACAGATGTTCTCTGAAACATTAGATCATCTGGGCCATCTGCTCCTATGGGAGATTTTTGAAAGGGTCTTCCTCAATCAAATCTAATTTTTCTTAAGTCAGAATGAATATTCTGCCTCTCTTTTCCTGTGAAATGCAAAGCAAAACCTCTTTCGAAAGTAGCATATCTTTTATCTTAAATTTTGAAGTCAAGACATTTTAAACATATATATTTTGGATCAACCCGGCAATATTTGTAATCCAATTTCTTTTAGCAGTTGTTGCTCCAATAATTCAAATACAACACAA
The DNA here is from genome assembly GCF_000317375.1 of Microtus ochrogaster. Classification (NCBI taxonomy): domain Eukaryota; kingdom Metazoa; phylum Chordata; class Mammalia; order Rodentia; family Cricetidae; genus Microtus; species Microtus ochrogaster. Next base: position 2,640,296 of record NW_004949134.1, on the reverse strand, counting down.
TAACATGTGGTATCCAGATTCTCTGTATATTTTCCATCTTTCCATGACATTAATATTTTTTACTCTATTTCTTTTCTTTTTATTTTTAATTTTTTTGGTTTTTTGGGACAGGGTTGCTCTGTGTATCTTTGGCTGTACTGGAGCTCACTCTGTAGACATACAGACATCTGCCTGACTCTGCCTCCCAAATGAAGGGATTAAAGGCATGTGCCACCACAGTCAACTACTCTCTTTCCATTTTTTGAGAATATCTCTATCCTTTTTCTTTTCTCTCCCAAGCCTACATATATTTTTAAACACACTGTAAACTGTTTATACATGGGCTGCATTGTTTTTGCTGCTAATGCTGAGTCAGAAAGTCTCTCTTAACAGAGCCACACCTCTTCTTGTCTCTATCAAACAAAGTCTACCAGAAAAAAAGATAGTTACCATTAAGCTGCACTTGACTCTGTTCTTATCTGTCTAGAATCCTTTTTATAAAGCTTTCTCAGGCTTTATATGGAAATTCTTGTTAAACATTTTGCACCAACTGTAAACAGAAGTTTCTCTTTTACCTGGTCCTGAAGCTGTTCAGTCCCAACAAAACACACAGAGGCTTATATCAATTATAAACTGGTTGTCCTATTAGCTCATGCTTATCACTAATTAGCTCGTACAACTTAAATTAATCCATAATTTTTATCTATGTGTTAACCACGTGGCTTGGTACCTTTTCTCAGTGCAGCATTATCATCTTGCTTTTTCTGTGTCTGGGTGGTGACTGCAGACTAAGCTTTTCCTCTTCCCAGAATTCTTCAAGTCTGGTCTTCCAGCCTATACTTCCTGCCTGGCTACTGGCCAATCAGCATTTTAGTAAACCAATGCAAGTGCCAAATCATTATAGGGTACAAGAGCATTATTACACATTTTCAAATAAATATGTAAAATCAAATTATGTAAGCCAGGCATGCTGGGTAGAATATCAATCCCAGCATTTGGGAAGTAGAGACAAGAGGTATCATGAGTTCAAGGCTAGATTTGGCTATGTGGTGGATTTGAATGAAAAATATTCCCCATAGGATTGAGCATTTGAACACTTGGTCCTCAGTTGGTGGTGCTGTTTGGAGAGCTATAGAAGGGTGCAGTCTTGGTGGAAGTGAATCACTGGGGGTGGGATTTAAAATTTATGTCCTCACCCTACCTCCAATTGCTCTCCTTGATTGTGCTTTTGTTTGGAGATGTGATCCTTCACTTCCTGTTCTGGTATATGTTACCACGACTTTCTCTCACTTATGGACACTCCCTTTGAAGCTGTAAGCCAGGTGACTTTTTCCTTTTGTAAAATGCTTTTGCCCTGCTTTATCGCAGCAACAGAAAAGTAACTAGTACAGCTACATAATGAGTATGACTGAAGTCTAGGCTATAAGAAACACTGAAGATTAAAAAAAAGGATAGCAAGATGTCTCAGTGGATAAAAAATACTGCTTGTCCTGGTTACATAAGCTCAATCCCAGATACTAACATACAGGAGGAAGGAGAAAACAGACTCCTCAAATTTGTCTTCTGACTTCAATTCATATACTGTGACAAACCACACAATAATAAATAAAAAATTCAAAAACTGATGGAATGTTCTTAATGTTACATTTGATGCATGTATGTTCTATGTCTTATAGTTTGTTATAATTTAACATGTAGTAAGTAGAATAATGCTTACATCTGGTAATATATTTGTGTTCTCACGTTGATCATTTCTTTGTGATGAAAATATTCATATTTGGTTAACTAGCAGTGTTCAGAAACTGTTAGATAAAATTCTATAATTATCTAGTAAGTCTATTTGATATAGGCTATAATTAACCTTTGTTGCTGCTTTATAAGTCTTATGTTATGATTCAAACCCATTCAGCAGACTGAGATAATGTATCTTCTTTGTGCATACAGGTGCTCAAGAATCTCTGTCCACAAACAAGTTAGATGAAAGAATCTGTAAGGATATGCCTAATATTAGACCCCACCAGTTCCATACCCGGTAGGATATAGTCATGGGCTTAGTTTTTAGGGTCCACATGTCACTCTGTGGTCCAGTGTTAGGATATTATTAATTTGGGCAGACCCTTGTCCACCTAAGCTGATAGTAAGCTAGGTTAAACTATAACCTCACTGTAACAGACACCACCACAATCTTTGGGATGTACCAAGGCTTATCTAGTTCTGTAATACAGTCCTAAACCTCAACCCCACTAACTGAAATATAGATGTCTGCGTGGTGTTAGAGCATTTCTAAATTCCCTTTTGTTGCAGAAATTAGATCTTTGAGAAAGAAAACACTACTCTGAGAGTTGGAAGACTGAATTATTAGTCTGGCATGTGCAGGTGAGCTCTTGATATGACAACCTGGACCCCTTTTTGGTTCCTTACAACATTTATAGGATGGTGAGCATATTTTTAAACTTTTCTGTTATTTGTGGATTAGAATTTAAGGTTATGTAACAAAAGACCATAGTAGGCATATTTACAGAAATGGAGCTGATAATGTTAGAACAATAATTTGCAAGTGTTTGTTTCTCAAGAAAAGAGTTTTTAGCTGACTCAAGAGATAAGCAGGATTACAGAAGCAGAAAATAGCTATATTTGTTTTAGCTGCAAAAGCATTAAAATATTAATTACTTTTTATCCTCTTTATCATAGATACAACCCTAACAATAGCTACTATGATACTCAAATCTTGGGTACTTGGACACCAAGTCTTACCTGATTCTCATACACATCCCACCAATATGGACTCTGGAGTAAGTCAGGTATACCTCAGGCTCTCTCCAAGTCTAGAACTAATGTAGATGAAGCTCATATCTGTCTCACCAGTGCACAGGTCTCAGGCTTGTGTCGCAGTAAACTGTCTTACCTAGTACGTTTCTTGTGGATCAGACCATGGTATCAGCTTCACAGTAAACATCATGGAACTGTTCCCAGCATTGGAGCTCCCCATGAGAAGCCTGAAAGATATGTTGGAAGCCTCAGGCTAGGACTGAATTTTTTCTTCATTCCTCAGGGCTTCTCTCTTAAACCAGGGCTGCTTAGAACTATGGAAGAAGGGAGATGGGGAGCTCTGTCCATCTTGTCTTTAACTATTCTTTTAATTTTGTTGTACTAAAATGGATCATCATATTCTCTCCTCCAATTTCCTTAGCTCTTATTAAGGTATTTGGTAGTGTGAATTGGTGTTTTACTTATTGTATCTGTGGGTAATGATTTATGAAGGAACTTAATCACTAATATGTTGCATACCCTCTTAATGGAAATGCTGCTGATCTTTAACTGTTGAAGTAAAAGGAATTCTTTCATTATTTTAATACAAGTGTGCCTTATCTATCAAATAGATGCATGCACACCCAAATACACACGTGTGTGTTCAATTTTTTCAGAGTATTAGACATTTATTTTATTTCTAGAGATTATTGAATTACTGGTTTTCAGTTGGTTCCTTTACTTTCACTTCAATTTCTACGATGCTATAAGTAATTGATATAGAGGGTGTTTTTATTCTTAAAGAAATTTGTTATTTATGTGTTCTTTACCAAATTGTTTCAGTTGTACTCTGTAACACGTTCATATGTTTGCGGTCAAACTTACTTCTCCTCTTTGTTTTCTTTCTTTTGTTAGTTTGGTTTTTGTTTCTGTTTTCTTGATACAGAGTATCACTAAGTAGTCCTATCTGTCCTGAAACTTTCCATATAGACAAGACTTCCAGGAATTCACAGAGATATTCCTGTTTCTATCTCCCAAGCACTAAGATTAAAGCTGTGCACCACTATATCTAATCTCATTGTTTTCTAAACAGTATATTGTATCATTTATAATTTTCTCATTAAAATTAAAATGATTTGAACTACTTATTTCACTATAATGATTAAAAACAATCCACATTCATGCTGAAATATCTAAATCATGGAAAATAATAAAAAGTGAAAAGGAAAATTAAGTTCAGGGTTGATATTTGGTTGTTGGAGATAAATAGTGCTGACAAATATGAACTATTTTACAATAAATATCTAGGTATGCAAGAAATCACATATATGTTTTTCTCTCAAGCTAAAAAATACAAATCCATTATCTGTGACTGTATAAATAACACATTAACACACAACTTTTTGGATTAAAATAGCAGTTTAATATGTATTTTAGTTTACTGTGGGTCAGGAATTTATACAATTTAATTCTGTTCTAAAATTCATAATAGCTATTAAAATATTTGTTTTTCTTTGAGTGCTTTATTTATGTTTCATAATTTATCTTTATTTCATATCTTGATTATTTCCTCTTCCCTCCCATTCTACCTTCTAGTCCTTCCTGGTTCATCCTCAACACATCTCCCTCCCAACTTCATGCAACTCCATGTCAAATTTTTAAATAACACTGAATCCAGTTAGTGCTGCTCATATTCAAGGGGGTGTGAGATCATCTAATGGGGGATGGGCAAGCTAACAGTGGTCACTCTCTGCTGAAAATGTGACTTTCACTTCCCCAGCAGCCATCAACTGCCTATAGTTCACAGCTTCCAATGGGCTTTTTGGAGTTTTTCACATTCATGCTGGAAATTTTAAATGGTTTGATCTTGCTCTTGGGTAACTTCTGTGAGTTCATATTTCTGAGTTTCTTTTTATTTATATTTTTGAGAAGGGCCTTTCTATATAGTCCAGGCCAGTATTAGAACTTGCTATGTAAATCAGACTGATCTTTCACTCACAGAATTCCATCTACCTCTGCCTAGCAGGTGTCACAATTCTTTGCTAAGGATTTATTGTTTTCATAGTTTTAATTATGCGTGTGTATCTGTGAGGGGATATGTGAATGAGTGCAGGTTACAGAGGAGGTCAATAAGTTTCAGATGCCTCTGGAACCAGAGTAACACGCAGTTGTGAGATATTGGACCTAATTATGTGTGTGTATCTATGTGAAAATATGTGCACCTGTGTGCAAGTTCCAGGGGAGGCCAATAAGTGTCAGATCCCTCTGGAATTGGAGTTACAGGTGGTTGTGAGCTATTGGAAATGAGTACTGGAAACGAAACTTCAGTCCTCTGTAGGAGCCTACTCCTACAAAATCAGTTAGGGTTCCTGGATTTGGGATCCTAGAGGCTAAAGAAAAGTCAGATGAGAGAAACAGAAAACAGGATAGAATCTGGAGGTCTGTCTGGTCATGCCGAAGCATCCAAACAGCCCAGAGTTTATTTCAAAACTTGCTTATATACAAAAGCAGAACAAAGCACAGCACAATCAGTTAGTATCTAACCACAAGACCATTCCTGTCCTTGAGTGAGCAGCCTCCTCTCCAACGCGTGCTTGCTGCTCAGAAGCAGCCTTACTCTCTATCTTGATGTTCCTGAGGTTTGTCATCAGCAGTATACTTTCTGCTAGTTAGAGTGTTCTTTTCTCACGGGCTAACTCAGAAGTCTCTCACAGCCCCCAATGTTATAGGAAAAAGCAGAGCAGGCAAGCTTGAACTCAAATGACTTTTTTTTTTGGATATTTAAATTGTTTTTATTGAAAATTTCCACCTCCTCCCCCCTCCCACTTTCCTCTCCTCCCCCACTTCCCCTCCCCCTCCCTCTCCAGTCCAAGGAGCAGTCAGGGTTCTCTACCCTATGGGAAGTCCAAGGTCCTGCCCACTCCCCCCAGATCCAGGAAGGTGAGCATCCAAACAGACTAGGCTCCCACAAAGCCAGAACATGCAGTAGAATCAAAACCCAGCGCCATTGTCCTTGACTTCTCAGTCAGACTCCACCGTCAGCCACATTCAGAGAGTCCAGTTTGATCACATGCTACATCAGTTCTAGTTCAACTGGCCTTGGTGATCTCCCCTTAGATCAGTCCCACCATCTCAGTGGGTGGACGCATCCCTCATGGTCTTGACTTCCTTGTTCATGTTCTCCCTCCTTCTGCTCCTCATTTGGACCTTGGGAGCTCAGTCCAGTGCTCCAGTGTTGGTCTATGTCTCTAGCTCCATCTATCCCCAGATGAAGGTTCTATGGTGATATGCAAGATATTCATCAGTGTGGCTATAGGATAAGGCCAGTTCAGGCACCCTCTCCTCTGCTTCCCAAGGAACAAACTGGGAACATCTCCTTGGACACCTGGGAACCCCTCCAGAGTCAAGTCTCTTGCCAACCCTAAAATGGCTCCCTTAATTAAGATATCTACTTCCCTGCTCTCACATCCACCGCCCCCTCCATCGCTACCATGCCATTCCCTCTAGTACTCCCCATCCTCCCCTTTTCCCGTCTCCCTATTTCCACTCCCGTGCTCCCAACCCCTGTCCGGCAATCTTGTCCACTTCCAATATCCAGGAGGATAACTATATGTTTTTCTTTGGATTCACCTTCTTGTTTAGCTTCTCTAGTATCATGTATTATATGCTCAATGTTTTTTATTTTTGGCTAGGATTCACTTATGAGTGAGTACATACCATATTCATCTTTTGGGGTCTGGGTTACCTCACTCAGGATAATGTTTTCTATTTCCATCCATTTGCATGCAAAATTCAAGATGTCATTGTTTTTTACTGCTGAGTAGAACTCTAAAGTGTATATGTGCCACACCTTCTTTATCCATTCTTCTATTGATGGGCACCTAGGTTGTTTCCAGGTTCTGGCTATTACAAACAGTGCTGCTATGAACATAGTTGAACAAATGCTTTTGTAGTATGATTGGGCGTCTCTTGGGTATATTCCCAAGAGTGGAATTGCTGGGTCCCGAGGTAGGTTGACTCCCAGTTTCCTGAGAAACTGCCACACTGATTTCCAAAGTGGTTGCACAAGTTTCCCACCAACAATGGATGAGTGTTCCCCTTTCTCCACATCCTCTCTAGCATAGGCTATCATTGGTGTTTTTGATTTTAGCTATTCTGACAGGTGTAAGATGGTATCTCAGAGTTGTTTTGATTTGCATTTCCCTGATCGCTAAGGAGGTTGAGCATGACCTTAAATGTCTTTTTTTTTAATTTATTTATTTATTAAGGATTTCTGCCTCCTCCCCGCCACCGCCTCCCATTTCCTTCCCCCTCCCCCGATCAAGTCCCTCTCCCTCATCTGCTTGAAGAGCAATCAGGGTTCCCTGACCTGTGGGAAGTCCAAGGACCGCCCACCTCCATCCAGGTTTAGTAAGTTGAGCATCCAAACTGCGTAGGCTCCCCCAAAGCCAGTATGTCTTTTGGCCATCAAATGACTTCTTTAAGTCAGAAATGACTCCAGATGGAAACTGAGTCACATGTGGGTTCCCGCAGCCCTCTGTATATTATATAAGCATTGAGCCTTTTCTCCAAATCCAGTTAGAATGCCTTATGGGACAGAAATCAAAGTGTCAGCTGGAGATTCAGCTCAAGGTTCAAGTGGGAAACTGGCAGCTTCTAGGATTACTTGTGCTTTTATTGTCAGACTTGAAATTCTTACTAGCTGTTAGTTACAAAGTTCCCCTTCAAGTTGTCCACTCCATAGTGCAGCTCACAATATAGGACCTGAACTCCCTCAGAGCAAGCAAATTAATTAAAGGCAAAAATAGATGCCCAATATTTTGTAAATGTGTTTCTAAGACCATGTTCTATGCACTACAAATGAGCCAGTAAGCTTAACAATTTCAAAGGTATAAATCCAAAAGAAGGGCCTCATTGAAGTCTGTATTAGAGGCTTCCTACTACAGAAGAACATGTTTTGATCCACTTCAAAAATATTTTGAAGTGCTAATCAGACAGTTATGGGTACAGGAGCCTACCACCAAGCCTGACTCTCTAAGTTCTATTTCTGGAACTTATGTGGTGGATGGAGAGAACTCACTCCCATAAGTAACTCATTGCACTCCACACATGCACAGAAGTATGTGCTTGTTAGATTCCTGAGGCAGTGTAAAGAGATGGATGGCAGAATGCCTGACCTCAGCAGATGGGACTGTGCTTAATAGTGCATACAGGGAAGGCCAGCCTCTCGATGTAAAGGGATTATATGTAGGGCTTGAGAATGAGGAACTTGTTGTAGCCACAGCCCATGTTTTTCTCCCCACTAAAGTTGTTTGCCCAAGGGGAGACAGACTATTTCTATAGGCATTTCTTTCTGTGCTGACTAATAAACCTGACCATAGTTGTCTGTACATGTGTTAGCACCAAGACACTCCAATCTTAAAAGGCATAGAAAGAGGTGGGTAGTGTAAAAAAAAATGGAGGATGCGGGTGTTAAAATGGGAAAGGGGTCATTGATTCTTTCTTAAACATGTCAAGCTGAGGAGAGTTATTTTAGGAGAGGTTAGTTATAAGTCCTTTGAAGAGAGGGTTCTCAAGTTACATACTAGGAGAAGAGTTTTAACTTGATTGACTGCAATGAATCATGCAATTGTCATCTTGCATTTCTGGAAAAAAAACTTTTGAATGATAATGGTTAGAGGCTGGTAACATGATTTCATTACAAAATAAAACAGATTTTCTAAGAAAGTGGAGGGAGGCAGAAGGGCAGGAGTGGGAGAGACAGAGTGAGCCAGTGAGAGGAAGTACCTATAAAATTGATTCAGGTTGACAGTGACTAATTCCACTGCTGGGAATATTGCTCCATAGTGAACTAGCAGAAGCAACACAAAGATACCGAGCATTAAGGAAACAGGAGAAAATCAGGACTAATTTAAAGAAATACATCTGGCCTGGGGTAAAAAGATGAGAGTCCATTGTAGCCAGAGGTTTTCTACAGCATAAATAAACATCTTTTTTTATTTATTTTGTTCATTTGTCAAAAATGAAGTTAGATGTTGTGGGGAGAGAGCCATTGGGAGAACTTACATGTAACATTTTGTTTGAGTGTAGGGGAAAGTTCAGTAACTAAAACATTAAAAAGACAGAGTGAAAACTTAAGGAAAAGAATAACAAGGAGGAGAGGAGTGATCGAAGCAAATCCATAATGTGTAAGAACCAAAAGCCTATACATAGGAGGCCTATGGTTGAACTTTTGTCTGGTTCTTGTGTCTTTGGGCCTCATCTCAAACCAGTTAGGATTTTCTGGTGTGTAAGCATCATTGTATGAGGAGGAGTGCTAAAATCTCATCTTTAAGCAGTATTCAGGTCTAGCAGTTTCAAATTTGGGAGTATCACAGTAACAAAATAATTGAATTCATCCTGAAGGATTGTAATCTGATCTGAAATTCGCTAAGGGATTTTTTGAGAGATGGTGAGACAGAGAGGTTAATTGATACAAGGAATGCTTCAGTCTAGCTGTTTCAGTTCTGAGTCCTGAAAACAATGCCTAGAGTGGCAGAAAGAAAAATGTGTTGGAAGGCCCATGGCCCATTAGCTCGCTTTCAAAGGACATGTGAACTGTTTTCAAGGGTTTGAGTAAACAATCTCTCATCAACTGCTTCACACTGACAAAATGTGTGATGCAGGATGGGCAGCAATTAGAATTACTCAGGTGAGGGTCCATTCAAGGGGCCACAATAGAGTATAGCAGATGTCCAAGATCCAGAACATATGTCAGGAGGTAATAACTAGTGTGCAATTTCCTCTGGTGGGAATAGGTACTATCTGAGGCCTAAGGACATTCTGCCATGCAAGTTTATTATAATTTAACCCATTTTATTTAAGCATTCAATTTTACAACCAGTTTTTATAAAACAAGGACCGCAAAGGGTGCACCCACCCACTGAGACAGTGGGGCTGATCTATTGGGAGCTCACCGAGGACAGCTGGTCTATGACTGAAAAAGCATGGGATAAAACCGGACTCTCTGAACATGGCGAACAATGAGGGCTGAT
>NW_004949134.1:2616558-2630180 GCF_000317375.1 Microtus ochrogaster | reverse complement strand
AAACTTTTAGTTTACTTTAAACCTATTTTGAGTTTCTTGCTTTAGTTTCATCACTGCTATAACATATACAGAAGACTATGTAATGGGAGGCATAAACTGGTCTTTCCTTCCAAGCCCATCTCTGTAAATGAATTACATTTGTACTTAGCATAGTTAAAGATAAAGTTCTGAGCATATTAACATTTTGATGACTTATAAGGTGACTGAGCATTAACTTTTATGTCTAATTATCTTAATCCATTTTAATAAAACACTAACGTTTTTCAAATCAAGATTTAATATTTTTATTCCTGTTGTGTTTGAGCCTTAAAAAAATACAATTTTGGGGTTGAATATCTGTTAGTTTCAAAAGAAATTATAAGCTATAGATACAGTTCATAAAGAGACTGTGAACTTTATTTTCCCAATCCCTTTATAGTGTACTTTTGCAAAATATTGCCAGTTTTAATATGGCTCAGTTTCTTCAAATATCTAAATCTTAGCAAATTTAGCAAAGACGTAATTTGTTTGACATACTATTTGACATTCCCCTTAATCTGAGAGCATGGATGTTAAATATGCATCTTTAAGTCAGTTTTTGTTAGCATAAATAGATCATTGTAACTAGGAATTTATAAATCTCAATGATCAAACATCTGTTATTCCTAAATCCAATCCTCTGTAACCTCTTTTATTCAAAACCTTAATGTTGTACTTTTTATTCATTTACAGTTTTTGCAAAAGTACTTAGTCTTTTCTATTTTTCAAAACAAGAGTTGAATCCAAGTTATATACATGACACACTGTACCAAATTAAGTTTACTTGTACATAGAAGTTTCGTTATTAGTTCTTTTTATTACAAGTTTTAAGCTAACTTTTTCTCTGCTTAGAATTTCCCGGCTGTTTAAACCAGGCTCCAAATAGTGCTACTATTCCTTAGATAAAGAAAGTTTACATTTCAGAAAGTGCTTGAAAGATATCCATAACCTGGAATGAAGACCATATTTTTTTTTTGTAAACAAGAATCTAGAAGTAGGGGAGTATTCAGTAAGCTTGATATCTATAACTATATTTAGTCATTTCAATTTTATATATGCATTTCCTTTGATTAAAAAATTAAATACTATAAGACAAAAAAGTACCATTTATTGGAAAGGGTAGTTTATTTTTTGGCTGTTCTCATGCACATGTTTTACTTTCGGCTTGGGTATTTTCTTTTTCTCCTTACCACCTGTCACAGAGTCAGGACAGAGACTTTGGAGGAAACTTTTAGACAAACATGCTTGTGTCTGAAATAGGAAAGCCAAATCCCATCTCCATAGCCAGCTTTTCAGTGAAATAAAACAGTATGTGACAGTGTTTCAATATTATACATACCCAGAAGACATTTGAATCTCTCTAAGACTGAACCCAGTGACCTACAGATCTATAACCGGCAGCAGACAACCTGAAAAGCATAACAAGTATTTTTTTTTTTGCTCTTATAAACCATCAAGTTGCCAATAATATAAACATCTGTAACCTAGAGATCATCAAAACAGAAAACTGTAAAAGTTACAGCCGGAGTATCTAGGCTTGGTGGGGGCAGAAACAAAGGCAAAAGATCGCTTGTTAGATTAGCCTACAGACAGGCTAATGGTATGTGATTTGGAACCTATGGCAAGTGCAGAATGGAACCAAAGTGTTTTTTTTTTTAAAGTGTGTGTGGGGGAATCCAGCCACCCAGATGAATTCATCAGGTTTTAGACTGATGAAACATATCTGAAAGCAGTGTTGGGATCAGGCAAAAAGCACCTTGTCCTAAGTACTGCCATTTTTACTTCAGACTCTATTTTACCTATAGGGTGAAACAAAGTTCAGGTTCCCAAGGCCTAGGGGAGCTACGAACCTTCCAACAGGTCACCAACCTCCTCCTTATATCATATAAATAGTCAGCATTCATCTTTAGTTCTCTAGAAATATTATGGTTGTTCCCAGCAACAAAAAGAGGAAACAAATCTGATTGGCTGGACTGAAAAGCTTTCATTGTATGTCAATTGACAATGATGACATTACTATTTAAGGATGTCCCTGATCTCCAAATCCTGATTAGTAAAAATTGCAACTGTAAATTGGCAACAATTTTTTTGTGATTTTTGTGACTAAACCCTTGCTTCAACTGACATTAGGGTTTGCAGTTCAGCTCCCTAGTCTGTTCAGTGGCCCTGATTGATCAGGTCCTCCCATTCCCCTGCTTCTTTTGTGCTGCCCTGAATTAAATCATTCTTTGAAGTAACTTTGATTCAGAGCCTTAAACCAAAACAGCAGAAGAGGCTTCCACAAACTTGGTATCTTCCAGGAGTCCAGAGACTATAGAGCCTGGAAAAGGTTCTGGAACTTTGACCCGAGTGAGTCTCACCCAGAACAGTGGATAGTTCCTGAAATTCTCACATGTGTAAGCCTCGTTGGAGTTGGAGAGCTTCCAGAATCTTTGCTTGAGAAGTCTCAAAATAAGACAGAAGGAACTCCTGTGAGACCCTGAGACAGAACTGGGGCACTTCTGAGTTAGGTCCCAAGAGTTACCTTGTCCTGAAATTTTGGTTGTGTTGGATGTATAGTTTGGTTGAATGGAGAATTGGCCTCTTGTCTGCAAGAGAAACTGCTAGAGTGAAACAGAAGTGAGTGAGAAGAGAAAAATGTGGAGATTAAAAATTAAAGAAATGGCTGCCTGAGAGTTATAGGTGGCCCTGACAGGCCCATTTGATCCAGTCCTGGTGAGTTGAGGTCAACATGGGAATTTCATGTGAAAGGTTTGAGTTGCCAGTGGACCTCAGACTCCATTCCCAAGTTTTAGAACCAAATGTATACAGAGAAAGATGACAAAAAAGACAAGAACCTCAACAGATAAGAATGTTTATTTGCACACACTTTGAGGGGCAGCTTCTTTCACTGAGGTGAATGCCAAGGGTAAAGCTGGTTGTGACACTTTATAGGACCAGGGTTAGAGGCTTCAGAATGAGGAAATTATTGCTGTCATAGCTTACACTTCTCTTCTTACTGGAATTATCTGCCCAATGGGAGGTAGGCATTTCTTTCTCTGCCAACTGACAAGGCTGAGGATCACACAGGAATCCTGTTTTATCAGTGTTCACATGAACAGAAATAATAAACAAATAAAAAGATGGATAGCTGAAAGGTCATAGATTTTTAGCTTATCTGTCTATTAACATATCTATCTATCTTCAGGCCCTTACCTGACTACTGGTTAATCAGAGGCAGAAAATAAGTAAATAAATGTCAACTATTTACAAAAAGTCTCTTTATTTCTGAAGATAATCATTTTACAGACTCCTTTTCAATTATATGTGATCATGTAACAACAGAGACTTGGCCAAATCATATATTCTTTCAACTTTAGCTTTGAGAAATGTTCCAGCTGCATTGTTCCATATTCTTTTTTAGTTTCCCTTAACTATGAGATGGAGATGACCAGGGCTTATAAATATAACAGGTCTTTATGCAGAAAAACTCATGACATTCTTCATTTCAGCACAATGTTTGATGACTTCTAACTTATTTTGTCTGTCTAAATTAACTATTGAATAAATTATTGGAACATGCAGTGGGACAATGGTCTGTACCCTGTCAATTGTATTTTAATGAATGCTGATTGGCCAGCAGCCAGGCAGAAAGTATAGGCGAGTCAACCAGGCAGGAAGTAGAGGCGGGGCAACGAGAATGCTGGGAAGAGAGAAGTGCAGTCTGCAGTCGTGACCCAGCTGCTGAGGAAGCAAGATGTGACTGCCTCACCAAAAAAGGTACCAAGTCACCTGGCTAACTCAGACAAGAATTATGGGCTAATGTAAGTTATAAGAATTAGTTAATTAGAAGCCTGAGCTAATAGGCCAATCAGTTTATAAAGAATGTAAACTTCTTTGGAGCTAAATGACTGTGGGACCTGGTAGGACAAAAAACCAGAGTCAACAGAATGGTGCCCAACGTGTGGACAAACTGCATCCATATAAAGCTGGAGAGATTTTGGGAAGTAAGTCTAGACAGAAAAGAATAGAGTTAAACACAATTAATTGATAGCAGCATTTTTTTTCAGGTGGGCTCTGTTTGCTAGAGGCAAATGCATCTCATTTAAGAGAGGCTTCCTGTCTCAGCTTAAACTGCAAAATCTTTGCAGCTCTTTTAAGAGGCTCTGCCAAAAAACACTTAAATGGTGTTTATGAATAGCCTACAGCATGCTTCTTGGTGGTGGCATGGACCTTATAAAACAAAAAACATGGCTCTGGCTGGTATCTCTGCCATGAGGCTGAAATCTCAAAAAGCTAATAAATCAGATGGATCCAGCCATCAAAGCCATGGCTTTAATCCTAGCCGTATTGCTTAGCAAATTAAAAACTCATATGGTCAGAAAAAGAGAGATATACATTATAGACTCAGATGAAGAAAACCTCTAAATGGTTTACAGTATGTTTAAAAATATATGTAGGCTTGGGAGAAAAAAAGAAAAAAGGATAAAGTCCTTAAAATAAAGGGAGTAGTTCGGTGTGGTAGCACACACCTTTAATCACAACACTTGGGAGGCAGAGGCAGACAGACTTCTGTGAGTTCAAAGTGTGGTGGCACACACCTTTAATCTTAGCACTTGGGAAGCAGCGGCAGGACGATCTCTGAGTTCAGGGAGAGCTTGGTCTACAGAGGGAGTTCCAGGACAGCCAAAGACAAACAGAGAAACCCTGTCTCAAAAAGCCAAAAATTAAAACAAAAATAAAAGAAATATAATTTAAAGTAAAGCCATAGAAAGTCTGGATATGGTATATTATGTTCTCTTTAAATTGGTTGGCAACTGAGGAAAGAGCAAAAGCTGATAAAAGCATTTAAATATAAATGCTGCTGGATTAATAAAACAAATATTTTGTAAATGCCTTGACTTCAAAATGGAAGTCAAAAGATTTGTTACTTTGGAGAAGAGGTTTTGCTTTTGTTTCCACAGAAAACAAGAGGCAATAAATTTATTCTGGGCTAAGAAAAATAGGTTTGATCAAGAAAAACCCCTGAGATGAAAGCAGATGGTCCAGATGTCTGAGTTCTGCATCTAGAACAGCCTCACAACTGCTGGCTGATATGATCAAGCTTTACAGGATACTCTAGTCACAACTCTAAATTTTCTTTAGGTCCCCATAAGATTATCAGCACCCAATTTAGCAGGAAGTAGCTTGAAAAACTATGACCACATTACAAAGTAAAATGGACTATGGATAATTTTCTTTGTTTAGAATGTTGGTTACAAGTTCTTATGGATAATGGTCAGGATAAAAGCTACCAAAGGATATTAGATTCAGATTTCTTGTTTAAAAAACATGGGTGGGGGAGTGCTGTGCATCAATGGTCTGTACCCTGTCAATTATATTTTAAATAAATCCTGATTGGCCAATAGGCAGGCAGGAAGTATAGGTGGGGCAATGAGAATAGGAGTATTCTGGGAAGAGGATGTGGTCCACAGTCATGATTCAGACACAGAAGCAAGATGTGACTGCCTTGCCAAAAGAGGTACTGAGCCATGTGGCTAACATAGACAAGAATAATGGGCTAATATAAGTTATAAGAGTTAATAAGAAGCCTGAGCTAATGGGCAAATCAGTTTATAATTAATGTAGGCCTCTGTGTGATTTTTTGGAACTTAACAGCTGCAAGACTGGGCAGGACAGAAACCTCAGACAACAGGAACATACAGTTGTAACTTTTTACTTTTCTTATTTTTTTACTCTTCTTTATAATACTACTACTTTAAGATTTTTTTTTCAAAAAGTAATGTGACTTAAATATCTTATAGAACAGTGACTCTCAACCTTCCTAACCTTTTAGTACAGTTCCTTGTGTTGGGGTGATACCTAACCATGAAATTATTTTTTTTACAATGTAATACCAATAATTTTGCTACTGTTATGAATCAAAATATAAATATCTGATATTCAGTATATCTGATATGTGACCTTGTGAAAGCATTGTTCAACCCCCAAAGTGTTGTGAAACACAGGCTGAGAACTGCTTTTTTAAATTTTAGAATACACTGGTTGAAAAATGACAACTTCTTACTTGATAGGAAAATCATATGTTTAGAAATCATTTAGCTTTGGTATGCTCAAGGGAAAAACGTATATTTAATGCCCTTCAGGTAACTAAATCAGGACCCACATTCATTAATAGTTTTCAATTTTTAATCTTCATTTATATGTTAATTATAATGTAATAGTCAATATTTAAGACTGAAGTATGAGAAAAGTAACTCAATTCAATCTGAAAAACTAATATTCATAAAAGTCTCATTGGAAGAAAAATTTGTATCTTATTTAACAAAATTTACCATATATAAAATTATTATACATATCTATCATCTAAGCTACACAGAAGGCTAAAACAGGAGGACTGAAAATTCATAGTGAGATCAATACCAGATTGTATATCTTAGAAGATGTCTTAGCACAAAAATGGGTGAAAAGGAGGTTTTGAATAGAGCATGGTGGGAAAACTCTTGCCTAGCATAAACAAGGCACTAGGTCATAGCTACAATACTAAGGAACAGAAGAAGGAAGAGATGGAGGAGGGAAAAAAGAAGGGAAGAATAACTTAAACTTCATTATAATTGTCCCTCTGACCTAATTATGGAGAGCCACAAGTTTTTTACATAATTAATAAAAATGGGATTTTAGATTGTTAACTTTCATACTTTGAATGTTTTCCTATCCTAGGAAAATATCTATGGCTAGTCATTCCAGTAATGACCATACAGCATATAGGAAACAATTTAGCCCTAACCTTAATTATTAAAGTAGGCTATACAGAAACCATTCTGTGCTAGAAACAAAGAAAAACACAAGATTTTCCTAGGGGGTTTCATAAAACATGGCAAGAAGTTAACACAACATTCCATAGTTATATGGAAGTCAGAGGTTTCATTTATCAGTTAAGACTTCTGAAAAAAGATTTATCTAATTTTCATTTACTGATTACTTCTGGTGCATGAAATGGAACAGTGAAGCAGATCATAACATTAATATTTCACTCCAGTCTAAAAAATTATTATCCTAGAATAAATATTTTTAAAAAGCTCCACTTAGTCAGGCAGTGGCAGCATGCACCTTTAATCCCAGCAATAGGGAGGCAGAGGCAGGCAGATCTCTGTAAGTTCAAGGCCACCCTGGTCTACTAGAGCTAGTTCCAGGATAGCTAGGGCTGATACACAGAGAAAGTCTGTCTTCAAAAACAAAAAACCAAAAAAAATTCACTCAGTAAAACAACAGACAAAGGATTGAGATTTTTGAGGCCTATGCAGACATTCAGCTTAAATTCTGGTGAATAAATTATGACACCATTTATTTCCTCACATATTAGCCATGTTCCAAGATGAAAATTATGTGTTTAAACTTTTCTAACAATATAAAGTTAATCTCATTCTTTTGTGTCTACCTTTTATTTTTGTAGGGGTCTAAACAACTGGTTGATTGGTTTTCAATTAGTGAAAAGAATACATATGATAAAGTGAGAATAATCAACACAGATTTCTGTTTTCCTTCAGACATTCCCACCTATAAACTCAAGAGTTTATTCAGGGAGGGGCAGGACAAGGGGGCTAAGGAAAAAAAGGAATACACACACACACACACATACACACACACACACACACGTTATTTATTATTTATCTGTTTGTGATAAAACACCATGGCTAAGCCAATTTAAAGTTAAATTTCAAGACAAGTTTATTTTAATTTAAAGTTACAAAAGGAAAGTCTGTCATGGGAGGAGAGCATGGTAGCAAGTTGCAGATACAGTAGCAGGAGCAGGAAGCTGAATATTTAAGTATTCAAATACGAGCAAGAAGCAGAGGGAATGAGCAGCAAATAGAATGAGAATACATTATCTCAATCCTGTTCTCAGTGATATACTTTCTTCAGTGAGGCCACAAATCCAAGATATTTCCAAATACTCCCCCAATTGTGAACCTGTGCCTATCAGGGACATTCCTCATTCAAAGAACTCCACAGGTTATATTATAAATACTACACATAGGTTACCTAAAACCAATAGACCAATGCCTGGTAAATCAAGACCAGAAGAGTACTCCATGTTACGAATACCACCCTATTTTACTACTATGCACCACCACCAAACTTGGAAAAAACAACACTACATTTCTCTTTAATTAAAAGAATGATAATCTTTCTCCTAACATCCTGCTTCCACTTTGAAAATATGGAAGGCATTCTGTAAGTAATTTAGGACCATAAATGTGAAATAATTTTTTATTTTATCTATCAAAATGTCAAATGAATGTAGCTAAATCATTTAATTAATTTAACAGAAAAATGTTCCTTTACTGAAGAATAATGACATCTGTGTCTGCTATGATGGGAGGAAAAATGATCATATCAACAATTTTTAAATCTCCAGATTTCTGCTCATCATTATGAATTCTGTGGTGTGGCAATTTTTGATTGAATGTAATCAACTTAATCCTGGCTAAGAAACCTCTATTCTATTCTATTCTATTCTATTCTATTCTATTCTATTCTATTCTATTCTATTCTATTCTATTCTATTTATTTGCAAAAAATGGGCTTTTGGACTATGTACCTAAACATTTCTCTCTAATAACCTGAAGAATTTTAGTTAACTGTTATTCTATTATATGTGAAATAATTACATAATGGTCATTTTGTAGATGACTTTGATTACATTTCTAGGTTGACTATTCAATATTTGTTGAAAGTGCATTTTCAGAAAGGTTAGGTTTATGAATCCTTCTACAAGAGGCAAAAACTGCACATTTCCAAAACTGTCTTATGACTTTAAAATTTTGTAATCATATGATTACCATAAAGCTATTAAGTGGCTTTTGTTTTTATTGTTGAAGACGAGGTCTTGCTCTGTAGCTCAAATAGCCTCTAACTCATGATCCTTCTTCCTCATTCTTCCTATTGCTCCGATTACAGGAATGAACCATTATGCTAAGCTTAAATGTTATTTTAAAAATGCATATGCGAGCTTTACTGAGACTGAATTTTTTTCATATAGCTATGGATCAAAGTCCTTTTAAAAATTAATATTCAATTAATATAGAAGGAATCTTACTCTGATGAAATAATTGCTCAGAAGTCATTTTTAAAAAGTTAAATAGATTGAAATATGAAAGAAAAACTTTGATATAAAAGTATAAGTTAGAACTTAATGTTAATTTTTGATCCTTTATAACTATTTCTTAATGACTTCAAAATCTTTGGTAATTTTCTATAAATACATTTTACATGTACTTTCTATTTTAACATTTGTTCTTTTAGAACTATCATTCTGTGATGTAACATTGTGTTCATGTAAAGGAAATATGCATTTGTCAATTACACTTCAAGAAAGATGGAGAAAACAAAGAAACGAGTGAAGATAGAGGTCACCATTATATAGGAATTATTGAGAGCAAAATCTTTTAAAGATGTTTAGCTGTTCTTATCATGTTACTTTAAATGTCAAAAATCAACACATAAATATTACAGTGTTTTTTACATGTAAATTATATCCATGTATGTTTCATCAAAATGAATATATTAATAGGTCTATAAATTTTCTTACAATGTTTACTTAATATTAGTTCTTCTCCTTACAGGTATTTGAGATTTTATATCAAGTATTATATTTTTATTCTAGTGTTCATCAGTTCATCTGTTCAGATCACACATGCTTTCATTGGAAATCATTTTGATACATTATTAGCAAGTTTAAATCTTATTAAACTGTGTTTGATTATTAGAAATTATATCATATATTAAAAATGACATGGCATAGAAGATGCTTACATAAAAGTGTAAAAATATTTATTTCTGGTGTTAGCTTTGCGTTTAGCACTTTTGAATTTATCTTCTATTCAAACCATACATCTTCCTATCTACCAATAACACTCTCATCTACAAACATAAGGCAGTTTTAGTTGACAATTTTATTGAAGTCTTTGTTAACATATCTACACACACATACCAATATGCTGCCTATTATTTTTGAAAATAGGGGCAAATAGCTTATAAGTCAAGGTCAATTAGAAAAGGTTATAAAATTTTAAAATGTCATACTTCTCTTTCTCAAGATATTCTTAACTTAATCACCTTTTTTACTTGAAAAGTGTGCTTTCATTTGGAATCTTTTAAAATATCTTTTAATTAATACACAAAATTTTAAGAGTTCAAAAGCTAAGAATTATAATATTCAAAATATAAGGTTTTCTTATGCAAAATCTGATACGATTCTATTTGTAATTATGTCTTCAGATCACAGATGAAAGTTGAGTTGGTTATTTTTAAAAGTTTAAAATATAGTAAATTATTACTTATATTTCAGAGTTTTGAAAAATCACCTTTCATTTTATCTATGGTAGTTTTGATAATATAATTACTTTTTCAATATTTTTACATGTTTTATTATTTTAATTTGCTTTTACATTGTTGGTGATTGAATTTAGGGCCGTATCTATTAAGGCAGTTAACCACTTATCTATATTAATATCCCCCCTTTTTCAATTTTTCTCTTCTGTCATATATTATAGCCAAACTGCAGTTTCCCCTCCCTGCACTTCCCCCAGTCCCTCCCCCCACTTCGCCTTTTCTCTACATCAATTCCTCCTCAGTTTTCCTTTAGAAAAGAAAAAAAAAGGAGCAGGCCTCCAAGGGGTATTCACTACACCTAACCTAATAAGAAACAATAAACTGTAGTAGGCAACATAGTAGTAGGGAAAGGGTCAGGTCCCAAGAGCAGGCAAAAGAGTCAGAGACATCATTACCTGTCACTGTTGAGAGTTCAACAAGAACACCAAACTACACAAACATAAGGTATATACATTGACCCTAGCTGAGACCTATATAGGGTCTGTGTTTTTTGTGTCAGTCTCTGTGAGTCCTCATGAGCCCTGCTGAGTTGATCCTGTGGCCAGTGTTCTTCGGGTGCCCTCAACCCTCTAGCTTCTACAATTCTTTCCCCCCTCTTTTGCAGGTTCCCTTGGTTCTACTTTGTGTTCAGCTGTGGGTTTCTGCATCTGCTCCCATTGGTTGCTGAATAAGGCCCCTCCCGTATTATGCTTGATATTTTATTTTTAATTTTGAGGCACGTCTCATTAAATTGTACAAGCAGACCTTGAATTTCCACCATAGTTCAGGATGACTTGAACTCATTCCTCCTACCTCAGCCTCCAAAGTATCTGGGATTTACAGGTCTATGTCTCCAGGTGTAAAGCTCTTCTTTTGTTCCTGGCCATCCAGACCTGAGTAATCACACAGAAACTATATTAATTACAACACTGCTTGGCCAATAGCTTAGGCATATTCGTACCTAGCTCTTATATTTTAATTAACCCATTTCTATTATCCTGTGTATCACCACAAGTCTGTGGTTTACAAGGTAAGGTTCTGGTGTCTGTTTCCTTTGGCAGCTACATGGCATCTCCCTGACTCCACTTACTCTTTCTGTTTTTTTTTTTTAAATTTATTTATTTATTGAGGATTTCTGCCTCCTCCCCAACACCGCCTCCCATTTCCCCCCCCCTCCCCGATCAAGTCCCTCTCCCTCATCAGCTTGAAGAGCAATCAGGGTTCCCTGACCTGTGGGAAGTCCAAGGACCGCCCACCTCCATCCAGGTTTAGTAAGTTGAGCATCCAAACTGCCTAGGCTCCCCCAAAGCCAGTATGCGCAGTAGGATCAAAAACCCATTGCCATTGTTCTTGAGTTCTCAGTAGTCCTCATTGTCCACTATGTAAGTCCGGTTTTATCCCATGCTTTTTCAGACCCAGGCTAGCTGGTCTTGGTGAATTCCCGAAAGATCATCCCCATGGATGAAGAAAGTATGGAATACATACATATTAGAGTATTACTCAGCAGTAAAAAACAAGGAATTCTTGAAGTTTGCGTACAAATGGATGGAAATAGAAAACACTATCCTGAGTGAGGTAAGCCAGACCCAAAAAGAGGAACATGGGATGTACTCACTCATATTTGGTTTCTAGCCATAAATAAAGGACAGTGAGCTTATAATTTGCGATCCTAGAGAAGCTAAATTAGAAGGTGAATCCAAAGACAAACATATAGGCATCCTCCTGAATATTAACCTTCATCAGGCGATGAAAGGAGACAGAGACCCACATTGGAGCACCGGACAGAAATCTCAAGGTCCAAATCAGGAGCAGAAGGAGGGGGAGCATGAGCAAGGAACTCAGGACCGCGAGGGGTACATCCACTTACTCTTTCTATGTATGTCTTCTCAGATTTCCTGACTGGCTTTATTTTGCCTGCCATAGGCCGAAACGGCTTTATTCATCAAACAATAAAGCAAAACATATACAGAAGGACATCCAAACCAACCGGGTCTGATTTTAGTTGTGTTTTAATATTTGCTCCTAAAATATGGATTTTAAGTTTTGATTTTCTTTGATAATTTTTCTTTTATATGTATATAATATTATTGACAAGTAATGAAGGTTTTCTTTTATTACTTTCATGAAGTTAGATCTAATTTTATTTATCCACATTGTTCCATAGTTCAGCGTTATCAGAGCAAAGCAAGTGGGCATTATATGAGATTCTTGTGCAGAGAAAAAAGATATCTCAAAATATTCAGCAAATATGTATTTCTCCAATTCAGTGTGGAACTTTAAAAATATCTGACTGTATCATAGGACATAACATAACTTTAAGTTGATCTCAAAGATTTGAAAGTATATAGTCACAATTCACAATAGAATTAAATGTACAATTAAAAATATATCAGAATCAGACACTTTCAGTGACAAGGAAGTAAGAAAATCATTACACTGAAGCACTGCAGGCCCCTACTAAAAATGATAAAAAAGGAGAACATATCCAAACATTTTCTATTTTCTGCTATATTCTGCTATGCTATGCTGTGCTGTGCTTTTCTACGCTCTTCTATGTTATTTGAGTGGTTGTTTGTCTCAGGCAGTTGTGTTGCATATCCCTGACTGACATCTAACTCACTACGTATCCCAAGAAGAATTAAAACTTGCAACAATCCTCCTCTCTCAACTTCCAAATGAATTACAGGTGTAAATCATCATGCTTCCTGCAGTCTATTTTGTAAGAGTAGAATAACCACAACTCCCCAACTTACCAGGAACTTTATGGAGATATCATCCCCAAATATATTCCTTTTATAAACACAGAGTCAGCAATCCTAAATCAAATGTCAGAAAATCCAGTGATAAAAAAGATAAAACAAGTATAACAAGACAATTACAATACATTATAAACAAGTGGGTTTAAATTAACTGAGTAAGTATTTTTAAATATATAAAGAAGTGAAAATAGCATGTTATTTTTTGCAGAATTACAAGACCATTTTTAGTAATAAAATTATCTACCCTTTTTGGTTCATAAAATTAACTGGAAGAAAGGGAGAAAAGTAATATATCAACACTGAAGATATATTTTATATAATTTGCTGCTTGCTATTAAAACCTTTTAATTTAGAGCAGGAAAGAAAATTCTGATTCAATAAAGGCAATCAAAATTCCTATTACAACTATCATAGTTAATTAGTATTTTTGATGATTTGCCCTCCAAAATAGAAACAATAAAATGATACCTAATAATAACACTATCATTGAAT
>NW_004949134.1:2610356-2616253 GCF_000317375.1 Microtus ochrogaster | reverse complement strand
TATATATGTGATTATCACAATTAGCATATGATATTTGACAGGGAAATCTTAGAGATATATTGTGAAAATATATGAAGTTATTCAGCAAAATTTTCAAGGATATAGGAACAAAGTCAGTATTGACCAAACATCATCTCTATATTGGTCCTATGTAGTGACACACATGGCTCATGCATTCTATGCAAGAACACTAGTGTTCAGTTATATCCAAGAGTTATATACTCTCCTTTAACAAAATAAAGATATGAACAATAAAACATTTCCAAAATCAACAAACAAAATGTTTTAAAATCCTAAATAAGTTCAGAAAATATGTTCAACATGTCTCTACAAAAATATTTCTGAATATAAAGGAAAAATTACTCACTGATTGATAGAGCTCATTGTTCTAAAGATGTTAAGATTTCTTCACTTGTTCACTTGTATGCATCAAATTTAATGTCCCCTAGATAGAAACTTTATTAGTATTTAAAATGAAAATTGATAAACTGATTCTAATATGTATATAGAAACATGCACGGGCAGGACAGTTTTGAAGAAGAGTAAAGCTTAGTTGCTTCTATTAATGTTTCAAAATATTTTTTAATCATCGAACCACTTAATTATTTTTGTTTATTTACTCAGTATAGGTTAAACACACTCATTATGAGCTGGTCACTTCTATAATAATGTTAATTTTTGAAAACTTGATTTTTTTTAAAATTGAGGAGCAAGGAAATCAGGACCACGAGGGGTGCACCCACCCACTGTGACAGTGGAACTGATCTATTGGGAGCTCACCAAGGCCAGCTGGACTGGGACTGAATAAGCATGGGATGAGACCGGACTCTGAACATGGCGGACAATGAAGGCTGATGAGAAGCCAAGGACAATGGCACTAGGTTTCGATCCTAATACATAAACTGGCTTTGTGGGAGCCTAGCCTGTTTGGATGCTCACCTTCCGGGACCTGGATAGAACTGGGAGGACCTTGGACTTCCCACAGCACAGGGAATCTGGACTGCTCTTCAGTCTAGAGAAGGATGGGATTGGAGTGGGGGGAGGGGAGAAGAGTGTGGAGAGGGGGAGCGGAGTAGGGGGAGGGGGCGAAGTGCAGGAGATGGGGGAGGGAAATGGGAAACGGGGAGGAAACAACTAAAAAAAATAATAAACAAAAAATAAAGATAATTTCATTGTTTAGCAAACAGAAAAAAAAATTATTTTACTTATCAACCACAGTTTCCTCTTCCTCCTCGGCTTCTATTACCTGCCCCAACCTGTCTTTTACCCTTCCCCCATCCACTCTTCCTCCATCTGCATTCAGAAGGAATAAAGTCTCCTATGGGAATCAACAAAGTGTGGCATATCAAGTTGAGGCAGGACCAAGCTCCTCTCCCCTGCATCAAGGTTGAACAATGCATCCCACCATTGAGAATAAGTTTCGAAGAGCTAGATCATGCATTAAGGACAGGTCCTGGTCCCACTGCAAGGGGCCCCAAAAAAGATCAAACTCCAAAACTGTCATGCAGATGCAGAGGTCTCAGGTGGTTCCCATGCCAGCTCCCTAGCTGTCTGTTCAGAGACCTTGGGCTTCCCCAAGCCCAGGTCAGCTGTCTCTTTGAGCTTTCAAGAATGTATAAAACCTTAATAAGATAATATTCCCAATAGAGTAAATAGACCAATAAAAAAGACCAAAGAATTCTGAAAATAGCAGTTCCCTCTTAGAAACGGTATAAGACTAGCCTCAGATTCAAGGAATACAAGTAGTAATGAATTATGGTTTTTATACACACTTAAAAATCTCACATTGAATAGTTTCCCAACTTAGAAAAGTACTCTTTTCTTTTTTTGCAGTAACTTTTGCAGTTTTATGTATGATAGCAAAATCAGTATGAATTTATTTTCTTTTTAAAAATTTCAGACAAAACTGTTATTCTCTAGTGTTAAAAAAGTTCACCAGGCAATGTATTTTTTGCTTATGTCAAAAACTATTCATTACTGAATATAAGTAACTGAATAGAATAAAATAAATATTTTAAAATATAATACATACAATATCAAGAAATTTTAAAATTTTCATCAAATATATTCTTTCTTAAAATTAGATGACTTTGAGTTAACTAATATGCATGTATTTAAATAGTCAAGTTTATCAATTACCTTAAAATACCCATATTGTGATATTCTGAGTATATAGACAACTTAATAGTCTTATAACATTTCCTTCTCAAATTTTTATATAATATATATATATATACTCATCTCTGAAATCTTAAATAATAAAGCATTTGTCATTTTAATAAATGTACTATCTCTCAAAAGCAACAAATAGACAACTTTCCCTTGTCTAGAAAAATATTTTGAATTTAGAAAATAATTTTAAATTACATATTACTAATGATCATTAAAATGATATAAACAACTGGAAAGTTATGTTTTGGTAAGTTTTATATATAGCAAATATAGCTGAGAAATGTTCAATATTTTTTAAATTTTAATATTTCAGAATTTTTTAAGAAAAACGTTAATACAAAAATAATTATTATAACTCTAGTTAAAATTTAGATTTTCTTCTAATCATGTGAATTTGTTCCACCATTAATGTCTGTAGTTAAAATATTGCTATGCTTATGATTTTAATATTCATATCATGATTCATATATTTATTCTTAGCCTTTCACAATCTTTGAGTACATTAATTTATTCACAGTTTCCTAGAATGTTCTTTCTATTGACTCTACTTATATGCCCTAATTGATTATTACTATTACAGTCCATTAAAACATAGTAGAAATGTACTCATACCAGAATTTGTAGTTATTTCACTCTGTACCTTAAGATACACACTGTTTGCCCTCTGTGGAAATTGAATTTATTCATATTCATATCATACCATCATATGATGATGTGTAGTTCTAAGCCTAACAAGTAAAAGATTAATACATTACTTTCTCAGAATTTTTATGGAAGAAAATATCACATAGATCATACGCATAAATTGGGTATTCATGCATCAAATGAACCAAGATATCCCTAGAGAATATGCATTTTAGTAACAGATAGTGTGCCTGAAACATTTTTCACATGAAAAACTCTGCTGTGGTTTCTTTTTAAGTTATTAATGTCATAATAAAACTAAATTGACATTTAGAGGTTAAAAATGACAGTGCTATGTGTCAATCAACATCTTTTTGTCAATATATTGATCAAAACACAGAAATGTAAATGACTGAATATCAGTCCAACTATCCTGTCCTCATTTTCATTCTAAACTTGTTTGCCATAAAGTCATACCAACATCACTGCCCAAATATGAACTAAACAGGACAGCAACAATATACCAAAGTGGACAGAGAAAAGTCCATGGGATTTCAACACTACACAAAGAGCTATCTATGGGCAAATGAGAAAAGCTGGAGGGGAAAATGTGGTCTTCCCCAAGGAACAGCACAAAATAAGCTATCAGTTGTCAAATGGTCAACCCTGACAACATGCATTTAAGTAACATGTGAATAGAGCAGATTATATTTATATGTATGTATGTGTCTACATGTATGCATATATATGAGATGTATATATGTTGTACATAGGGTATGTGGAATAGTTTGGAAAGAGGAAAGGGGAGGGACATATGTTGCTATTACATTATTATAATCTCAAAAATATTTTAAGACAAGCAGAGTTGATGAATGAGAGACAATACATCCAATCTTGTTTTTAAGTGAACTCCACCCCTAGATATACAGAAGGAAATTTAAAAATAAAATTGATATCAGTTAAATATTAGGCTATTTTTGTCCAATATATACTCAACCTTAAAGCTTATGAGGTGGGTAAGAGCTATTCTTCAGTCCCTGTTGTATTATAAATGAACACAAATATCTCCTGGTAACATTTCCTGCTCATTTTGTCTAAAAGTTTCTATTCACCAAACATTTAATATATGGTTAGTGTATGTAAGATATAGCAAGAGATATGGCAAAGGATATAAATGTGAATAATATTTATATTCAAGGAATGTAAATGATTACATTGAATTGTCTCTCACATGAAGTACCTCTTCTAATTAGAGTTTTCTTCTGCATCAGAGGTGGATTACTTTTGACATACTCACTCTCAAAATCTTTAGTGAGAAATGAGAATCACATCCGCAATAACATTCATATCATTCACTTAATACATTATTTAAATAATATCTTTATTTAGCAACAGAATATTCTGTATGTACATATTACATCAAATATTTTGTCATTTTCAAATTTTAATTCTTAATCAGTGAGTTGTTAACTCGTTTCCAAACTACAAGCTGTTAAGAAATGTAAGTACTTAGAGGATAAAAGGACAGATTAACTATTAATGTAATGTGCTTGCAGTAGTTGACACCCTACTTAGCATGACCATTATGTACTACAGCCTACAAAAATTATTCTTCATGCACCCACAGCAGAGCTAGAGCGCCATATGGCCATGCTTGTTTTTCATCAAATAATTTTTACATAAACAGCTGGTGAACTGTTTTTATTGTAACAGTGCACATATTTTTTGAGACATTTGGGAAGGATTGATGTAACTCTATTCAGTGCCTGTTTTTATGTCAATGTTGAGGAGAAATTTGAATTCATATTTTTAAAATGTGAAAGCTTACATTCATGGGAAGTTCATAAGATGTTTTATTATTTAGTGCAGTACTTAGTGTCATCTTCAGAAATTGGTAACAAGATATGAAATTAATTATAAGTAATCTTCAAGTTATCATAGCATATTCAGTATATTTATTTTTATATTCTCATAAATTTTTAGAGGCAGAGCTGGTATGTTTGGGATGATTTTGCAGGCAGTTTTAACATTACTATATTTGGTTTTGAAACATAGCTTCAACACATTATGATAAGTGATATCATAACCAGAAGATTTTTAGCAATTTTGTATGAATCTCTGGTTTCAGTTGATTTGAAGATTATTTGCTCCAAAAGCATACTCTCATCTTCCTTAACAAGAAATTTCATCTGTTAAAGTCATTATTGGGTTCAAAAGTACAAGTAAAGGCATGCTCTTTTGAATTCTAAAGTAATCATGAGCACTGCACAGATCTTTGGTAAAGAGATTATTAGTGCTTAGAATGCTGAATTGTAAATCTTTAAAACTTTAAATCACATTTTATATTTAATGCTGCAAAATCTTCTTTTAACTAGAAGACTGCTGTACTAGGACTGACGAGGATTCATGCCTTATTGTATTCCATTGATTCATTTCCTATAGATTATTTGAACCTGAAATGTTTCATTACATAAGAGAATATATTCATATATGAGACGTCTGACACTGAAAAGCTTATTGCCTCTTATAATTATTATATGTCTGTTTTAAACAAAGCGAAGCTTGCATAATCAAGACTGCCTATGTGTCATAAACTACTAATATATATATAAAATGTAGAATTAAGTAAGAATTTCCCAATCTTAACTACTATCATTTATCTGTCATTTATATGACTGATTGAAACTATTTAGAGGAATTCAAATATATTTTTAAAAATATATTATTTTTATATACAAATGGAAAAATGATGGAATTCTGTTTTTGTTCTATTTTTATTGATTTAATAAAACACCACGACCAAAGCAACTCAAGGAGGAAAAGAGCATTTGATTTATTTCCACTTATAATTCATAGGCCTTCTTGAAGGGAAGTCAGGGTATGAACTCAAGATAGGAACCTAGAGGCAGGAGCGAAAGCAGAGGCCATAGAGGCTGATGTCTAACTGGTTTGCTTTCTTTCCATGGCTTGCTCAGAAGGTTTCCTTACAGAACTCAGGGATACCTTCCTAGCAGTGTCACCACCCACAATTTGTTACACCTTCCCACATCGTCATTCAAGCAAATGCCTCTATAGACTTGCTTCTGGATCTTACACTACTT
>NW_004949134.1:2604721-2610188 GCF_000317375.1 Microtus ochrogaster | reverse complement strand
AGGGAAGTGATAGTAGGAGAGGAAGTGGGAATTTGGATTGATATTTTTTAAAGTAATAAAATAAAATAATAATAATAATAAAGAAAAATCCTAATAACACAACTGACTAGTACAATTTCATTCTTTTTAAATTTTTATTTTGTCTATTTAAAATTATATTAATTTATTTGTGATTTCTTACAATATATTTGGATCATATAAAACTCTTCCCTCAACTCTTCCAAGACACATCTAGTTCCTAATCCACCAAACTTTGTATCTTTCGTTTGTTTTTTTCTTTGTTAAGAACCCCTCAAGATCAATTTGTACTGCACAATTTTTTTATATATGCAGCCTACAACTGAAATGTAGTCACTTAACTATGACTACCCTCAAAGATTGAATGAAGTCTCCCTCTCCCAACAGTAAATAATAGCCAAATGATGCCAGAGCTAAGGGTTGGATTTTCTATCCTGCTTCTTTCCAAGCTGATATGTAGTCTTGAAACCATCATGAATTCATATGTAAAGCTTCCCTCCTGTGTCCAGAAGACAATTTCCTTGTAGTCATCCACCACCTCTGGCTCTTACATTATTTCTGTGCCCTGTTCCACAATTATATGTGAGCTTTGGGAGGGGATATGTGATATATAACATTTGATTTAGAGCTAAGCATTTTATAGTTTCTTATTTTCAGTGACTTGGCCAGCCATGGGTCTCTGTTAATCACTGTCTACTGCATTTGAAACTTCTCAGATGAGTGTAGAAAGGTACATTAACATATGTATATAATGATAAGGCACTAGAAGTTATTTTAATATTTTGTACATTTAGAATAATGGTAGTAGGTTTTCTTCTATGATATATCTAGCCTAGGTTCTAGGCTTGATAATGCTGCCAGGTATGGGTATCATCTTGTGAAGCTGAACTTTAAATACAATCAGAAAATATTTGACTATTCCTATGATAAATGCATCAATATTGCACTAATGGACTTATCTTGTCAGGATAGTCACTATTGTAGTTTTTATAATTCACAGCTGGGTAAGACTGATGATGAAGAGACTCATTTGGAATAGGCTTTACAGTTTTTTAAAAGCATTTTTATCAGTAACTTATATGAACATGCAGCACTTAAAACCAATTTGTCCCTGTAGATTTAAATTAATTGCCAATTGTTTATTTTATCCAACATATATCACTTTACTTGACTATTAAGAGTTTAATAATAATTATTCTATAAAGGTATTCTTTCCAATTAAATCAATTCATTACCAAAAACTTGATTTTAATTGGATAAAATCAATACACAAATGAATTCAGCTAAAATGTAGCATGTGACGAGTATTAGAAAACATTACATGAGCCCCTTGCATTTTTGCATATTTTTCTTTTTTTAAAAAAAAGATCATTTCATTAAGGACCATTGTTTGAAAATCCTTGGGAGAGAAAAAGGACATCTCCAGAGTATCAAGAAGGCATGTTTAATGCACCATTATTCATGACACAGCCTTCCTAAGTTTGAGGTACTTATTCTATAATGTGACTCACTGCTTGCTCTGATTTCAAGTAGAAATCTCCATGCTGCCCTATGGAAACAGAGGCTTGCCAAACATTTTAAGAAAATGTTAGCACTCTGCCTATTGCTATTACTTTAAATAATAAACTTATTTGTGTCTTTTCCAAGATTGAAATGTCTTTTTGAGCACTCATGTAGCTAAGACAGTATAACATTCAAGCTTGGTAAAATAGCAAAGTAAAAGGCTTCATGTGGTTCTTGATAAGAACTACAAATCTGTTTTCTCTATTCATAAAGAAAAGAACATTAATAGCCTATAAAATATATAAAGTAGATAACTTTTTTCATTTTTATTTTGTTTTATGACATACTTTAGTATCAATTTGAGCTTCTCCAAGTTGAATAACTACCTTGAAACATACTATTAAAATGTGTGAGCTATAATATGGTGAAGAATAAAAGCAAAAGATAATATAGCTTTCATATACATGCTTATTAAAGTGTCATTATAAGCATTTGTGTTCTTGTAGTATTATATTTGAACAAACATCAAACCTACTGAGGTTAAATAATGATCATGAAAACAAAGTCCATATTTTTAAATGTTATATTTGATTGCTTATGTTCATTCCTACTTTCTATGAATGTCAGTTCAAATAAATTATCTATGATGTATAAACATAACATCTATTTTTGTATTAGTGTTTTTAATATTGAAAATAGATTCTTCTCTCATACAATACATCTCAACCACAGTTTCCCCTCCCTTCACTCTAACAGCTACCCTCCTCCACCTTCCCTCTCCCCTCCGATCTACTCCCCCTCCATTTTTTTTTAAAAAAGGAACAGATATCCAAGACACAACAGCCAAGAAAACAAAAACAAGATACAATAAATTAAGGCAAAAGCCTTATTAACCAGGCTGGACAAGAAAATCCAATAGGATAAAAAGAGTTACATGAGCACAAGTCCTCATATTGAGTGTGGATTAGTCGAACCAACAGGAGGAAAAGTTCCCAAGAGCAATTGAAAGAGTCAGAAACATACTCACTCCTACAGTTAGGAGTCCCACAAAAAACATCAAGCTAAACATTCACAACATGTATTCAGAGCACCATGTATAGACTCATGCAGGCTCTGTAGTTGCCTCTTCAGTCTCTGTGAGTCCAAGTGAGCCCTGCTTGGATGATCCAGTGGACAATATTCTCCTAAATTCTTCAATCTCCTCAGACTCTCATAATCTTTCCTCCCTGTCTTCTACAGGGATTCTATGATCCTGAGGCTGTAGGGATGTGATAGAGATCTCTAATTTAGACTATCTCTCTATAAAATTTCTGGCTTTGGGTACCTGCACCTACTCCCATATGTGGCTGTGGGGAACCTCTCTGATGATGACTAGGTGGGGCACTGAACTATGAGTATAGAAAAATACCATTAGGAATCATTTTGGATTTTGCCAGTCATGTTTGGATATCCCTAGATCTCAGAGCTATCTGGTCTCCAGTTCCTGGGTATCTAGGCAGTATAGAAAATGGAGTCCTTCACACAGCATGGGCCTCAAGTTAATTCAGACATTAGTATTAGTTTTTTTCAACAAAATAAATTTTTATTTCTTTTTCTCTTTTTATTATTATTGTTATTACAAATTTTCACCTCCTCCCATTTCCCTCCCCCTCCTCGCATTCCCCCTCCCCCTCCCTCTCCAGTCCAAAGAGCAATCATGGTTCCCTGCCCTGTGGGAAGTCCAAGGACCTCCCCACTCCATCCAGGTCTAGGAAGGTGAGGATCCAAATAGACTAGGTTCCCATAAAGCCAGTACATGGAATAGAATCGAAACCCAGTACCATTGTCCTTGGCTTCTCAGTCAGCACTAATTGTCAGCCACCTTCAGAGAGTCCGGTTTGATCACATGCTCCATTAGTCCCAGTCCAACTGGCCTTCATGAGTTCCCATTAGACCAGCTCCACCATCACAGTGAGTGGGCACACCCCTCACAGTCCTGACTTCCTTGCACATGTTCTCTGTCCTTCTGCTCCTCATTTGGACCTTGGGAGCTCAGTCCAGTGCTCCAGTGTGGGTCTCTGTCTCTATCTCCGTCCATCACCAGATAAAGGTTCATATTCATCTTTTGGTATTTATCGGAACAGAGAATTCTCAACAGAAGAAGTTCAAATGGCCAAAAGACACTTAAGGTCATGTTCAAGCTCCTTAGCAATCAGGGAAATGCAAATCAAAACTTTCAGATACCTTCTTAAATCTGCCAGAATGGCTAAAAACCAAAACACCAATGATAATCTTTACTAAAGAGGATGTGGAGTATGGGGAACACTTATCCATTGCTTGTGGGGATGTAGACTTGTATAACCACTTTGGAAATCAGTGTGGCTGTTTCTCAGGAAATTCGGGATCAACCTACCTCAAGATCCAGCAATACCACTCTTGGGAATATACCCAAGAGATGCCCTATCATATTACAAAAGCATTTGTTCAACTATGTTCATAGCAGCATTATTTGTAATAGCCAGAACCTGGAAACAACCTAGATGTCCCTCAATGGAAGAATGGATAAAGAAAGTGTGGAATATATACACATTAGTATACTACTCAGCAGTAAAAAACAATGACATCTTGAATTTTGCATGCAAATGGGTGGAAATAGAGAACACTATCCTGAGTGAGGTAACCTAGTATTAGTTTTATAAATAGATTTTGCATGCTATATGTAAAACTTTAAGCCACATCATTCTAAACATCTCTATTAATTACCTGTATGCCTATATAACACAGGTGTAGATGGAAGTTTCTGTCCCACCTTTTCCTGTCCCAAATAAAAGCAGAGAGGCTTATATTAATGACAAACGATTTGGCCTCTTAGCTCAGGCTTATTGCTAACTAGCTCTTGCAACTTAAATTACCCTAAAATTCTTATATATGTTTAGTCGTGTCACTTGGTACCTTTTCTCAGTAAAACATGCTCATCTTGGTTCTCTGCTTCTGACTGGTGACTATGTCTCTGCCTTTCTTCTTCACAGAATTAATTTAGTATGGTAGCCCTGCCTATACATCCTGCCTAAATACTGGCCCAATCAGCATTTTATTAAACCATTATGACTGACAAATCTTTATAGTGTACAAAATCATTATGCCACAACATTTCCCCTTTTTCTTTTTAAAACAAGATCCTGAATCTATTCTCCTTTGTTTAGATTTTTTTCCTGATCATTATCTACAACAACTTGTAAGCAACATGCTAAACAAAGAAAAAATATCCATAATCATTATTTGGGGGGACTATAGGCATTGTTTTCTTGATGACTGTGGCCACTGATAATCCTATGGGGACCCAAAGAAAATTTAGGTATATGGTAAATTCCTGACTGAAGTATTCTGTGAAGCTGAATCATCTCAATGAGCAGTCTTGAGGCATTTCTAGATGTAGAAATCAGAGGAAATTGCAACAAAGGTGCTCTGAAATGTTGAATCATCTGGACTATCTGCTCCCATTGGAGATTTTTCGGGGGGGGGGTTCTTGATCAAACCTATCCTTCTTAACCAAGAATGAATCCACAACCTCTTATTTTCTGTGGAAACAAATCCAAAGCCTCTTCAAAGTAACATATTTTTTGACTTAAATTTTGAAGTTAAGACATTTTCAAAATACATATGTTGGATTAATCCAGAAGCATTTATAATCAAATGTTTTTTAACAGTTGTTGCTCCTTCCTCTGCAGTCAAACAAGTCAAAGACAGCACAATAATATAGCATCCAGATTCTCTGTGTATTTTTATCTTTATGTATTTTTCAACTCTCTTTTTAGATTTTTTGGTTTTTTTTAGAGATAAGGTTTCTCTGTGTATCTTTGGTTGTCCTGTATCTTGCTCTATAGACCTTGCTGGTCTTGAACTAACAGAGATATGCCTCCCTCTGTCTCCCAAGTGCTGGGATTAATGGCTTGTGTGGCTACTCTAT
>NW_004949134.1:2595009-2603826 GCF_000317375.1 Microtus ochrogaster | reverse complement strand
TTTATTAGCCAATAGTAATAAAACATATTCATAGCATACAGATGGGAATTCCACAACACACAATAAAGAAAAGAAAGAAAGTCATTCTAGTCACAATTTGAAGTGAAAACATTTTTTTCAGGATTGCATTCACAACTAAAGGGAGAATCAAAGGTATTTAGTGTCAGAAGATTTAAAATCTTTCTGTGATAGGCTTACTTCTTTCTCTCTTTATCATGTTGTTTTTAATCTTAAATAAAAATTATCTCAAGCATATACTCTTACAGAAAAAAAGAAATATAATTTTACATCCTTTGTATGTTTATAAATGTTGTCATTGATTTCTACATAGGCAGCCCACATCATCATCATCTGTACCCTTGTCATGTTTGCTAACATGGAGGATATCTTCTCTCTGTATTTCAATATTATCATTAACCAAAGTACTGAATAGAGTCATATTTAATGACAATATAACAGAGCTGTTTCCAGAAAAAACAAAGGGGTTATTCCTACTACTGTAAACATAAGAATTAGCTTAGATAAAAATAAATTCTACTTAATAATTATACTGAGTTATATTTGGTGTTTTTGTGGAGATCTTGATTAGACTATATCTGTGATCTTTAAGCATGTTTTCCAACCAAAAGTATTGACAACAGGACACATTTGTAATCCCAATAATTTGTAAATTGATGTAGCAAGATCATAAATTCAAGGCCAGCCTGCTCTACATAGCAGGAATGTATTGAATACGAAGAATGAACAAGAGGAGGAACAAGAGAAGGAAGAGGAGGAAAAATCCGAAACTTCATAGTTCAGTATTTTATTACTAGTTATGTTTATGGGTCTAGATTTTCTTGAAAAAAATCAATGGTAATATTTGCTTCTCATTTCTAGATAGTGTGACATACAGAAAAATAAAAAATTAAAACAGAAATATTGATAATTGTTATATATGTTATAAGAGAAATATTTATTTCTATTTAAAACTAATTTTATATTGTTAAAAATTAACTCATCCTCAAGTCTAATCATTTGAACTATATATAAAAACCAAATTGAGCCGGGCGATGGTGGTGCACGCCTTTAATCCCAGCAATCGGGAGGCAGAGGCAGGTAGACTTACTGACTCAGCATAAGAAACAGTGTCTACAGAGCTAGTGCCAGGACAGGCTCCAAAGCCACAGAGAAACCCTGTCTCGAAAAACCAAAAAAAAAAAACAAAAACCAAATTGATAAAGTATTATAGGTTAAAGAATGGGAAAATGGGTAAAGATGTGGTAAATATTAGGGATTAAATATTTTCAGTGTAGTAGGTGACTGCAAGATTATTGAAGAGATAAAGATTTCATAGGTGACAGATATATCAAAAAGTCAGTAGATTGCTCCATGGATTATTTGACAGGATTTATCTTTGATCTTAACAGCACATCTGTGATTAAAAATCAATGTAAATATCAAAATAAAATCTACAATGTAGCTTTTAGCCCTCATCAGAGGAGCTTCTATTTGCACTTCATGTAGAATAACAAGTGGGAAAACATAGAGGCTGAGTGATGGTGGAAAGTTCAGGCATAAATATAATGTCTATATAACACCCCACCATGAACTCCCATAAGTCTTGGAGAACATTGTGAAAATATGTT
Source organism: Microtus ochrogaster (assembly GCF_000317375.1). Lineage (NCBI taxonomy): Eukaryota > Metazoa > Chordata > Mammalia > Rodentia > Cricetidae > Microtus > Microtus ochrogaster. The sequence goes on along the minus strand of NW_004949134.1, from coordinate 2,602,198 downwards.
GAAAGTATAGTTGTCAGTGATTGGGGAAGACTTCTGCAAAACAGTGTCTTCTGGATACAATAGGGCCTTTGCAATCATGAACTCACAGCAACTATTGTTCCCTGCGCAAGACCTACAAAAGGTGAAGGCAATCAACATTCCACCAAGTGAAATGGAGTACTCAAGAAGTTGTAACCCTAGTTGGGAAGTCAGTAGCAATTGATAGTTGCTGGGAAAGGGAGAAAGATATTTCTTTAGGTATGTGTCCTCTGTTTTTTCATCCATGCTCCAGGTGGATAGCCCTATACTCACATGCTTATGAGCAGCACTAATTATATTCAGTTATTTATACATAAAAGAAGGCATAAAGTTGGAAATGGACATGGTATGGAATTCTAGGAAGAGTTGGAGGGGAGGAGAAGGAGGGACGATATGACCGAAATACTTTGTACACATTATAAACTTGTCAATAAATAGTTATTAAAAATATAACCTACATGTGATTAAACATGTTAATTCATGCTCAAAGCACACTGATTACTTAAGAAACAATAGCAGTGACTAGTTCATTCTGAGTACAATAACTATATGCTGAAAAACAATAAAACAATTTTTTAACCAAAGTTCAATCTGTGTGCTGATTTCTTACATACTTTATCTTGGTCTTTTCTTTGAGACTTACGGTTTGTAACTGCTGTCTGTAATTGTTTTTGCCCACATAAATATTCTTACTTGCCTTGAATTAGTTTATTCTTTACTTTTGTTTGAAATTGCTTACTATATCTTATACTTTTATGGTAATTATGTAATAGTGAACCCCTTTTATGGTACTTATGTATATTATTATAAATAATTACATGGTTAAAGTACCTGCAAGATTATTTTTTAATAAATAAGGCTTCAAAAATTACTCATCTATAATGGGTTATATCTTAATTAAAAAGCACCAGCATACTGTTATTTTGGAAAATGCAAAAAGAAATAATTGTGAACTTTTAATCTGGTTAATTATGACCACACATATTAGCAATCAGTTACATACAGAAGAATAAAATGAGCCTTAAAAATCTAAGAGACAGGAAGATCAGTTAAAGAATATACACAGTTAGAGCAAGGTTTCCGTACATATCTGTCTCCTCCTTCAGCTACATGACATCTCACTGACTCTGCCTAGTTTCTCCCCTGTCTCTGCTTGGAATTCCCACCTTACTCTATTCTGCCCTGCTATAGGACTAAAGCAGCTTTATTTATTAACAAAACACATTCACAGCATATAGAGGGGAATCCCACATCACCTCCCCTTTTCTGTCTAAACAAAAAGGAATGTTTTAACTTTAACATAGTAAAATTACATCTAATAAAATAGGAATCAAGGAAAAATTACACTTAGAGTATTTATATCTATCTTTTATTATAACTAAGGAAGACTATAAATATAGCTATTCTTTGACTATATCAAAGACACCAGAAAATTATAATATTACCTAAGTTAACAGGAAGTGCATTGTAAGCAACTTCCAAAACTCTAGAAATGACAGAGATACCTCACTACCTGGACATTCAACCAAAGTTCTTCAGTAACTTTGGGGCACCCATATTCAACCTACAGGCCAAAAGTATCTGGCAGACTTTTTTTTTTGAAGCAGGAAATTTCAAAGACAGTTCTACCTATAATGGGAATTTTCAGTCACTTTCTTCTGTATCCTACAGAATATCTTGCAGACACTTTCTTGAAGCAGGAACCCTGAAGGACTGTCTTACCTTCTTGAGGCAATTTCAAAAGTCATTTTTTGTGGTTCTTGCTTGTCCAGTTCATACAGCATAACATCAAGCAGTCCAAGCAAAAGCAGTTTCTTGCACAGATGGCTAACAAACTCCACAAAGAGCTTCTTCGATGCCCTTCATGCTCTTATTGTAGATTGGTGCAATCAGGAGCAGATGTGTCTCATTGTCCTGAAAAGTCCTAAGATTTTTTTTTTTCGAGACAGGGTTTCTCTGTGGTTTTGGAGCCTGTCCTGGAACTAGCTCTCTAGACCAGGCTGGTCTCGAACTCACAGAGATTCGCCTGTAAGATTTTTTTAAATTTATTTATTTATTAAGGATTTCTGCCTCCTCCCCGCCACCGCCTCCCATTTCCCTCCCCCGATCAAGTCCCCCTCCCTCATCAGCTCGAAGAGCAATCAGGGTTCCCTGACCTGTGGGAAGTCCAAGGACCGCCCACCTCCATCCAGGTCTAGTAAGGTGAGCATCCAAACTGCCTAGGCTCCCCCAAAGCCAGTACGTGCAGTAGGATCAAAAACCCATTGCCATTGTTCTTGAGTTCTCAGTAGTCCTCATTGTCCACTATGTTCAGCAAGTCCGGTTTTATCAAAAAGTCCTAAGATTTTAAAACATTTTAAATGTCATATTCTCTTAGTCTTTGAAAGTTTTGAAGATTACCTATCAATCTGAAATTTATCTCTGTACATCCATAAAATCTAAATAACATAATTACAAGCTTGAATATTAAAGATGATTACCTATTAACCTGTATTTCTTAATTATACATTACATTTTAATGAGCTGTATAAAGATAATACCTTAAACAAGAGGTATATATATATATATATATATATATATATATATATGCACAATATAACAAAATCAACCTTAAATTTATATTAATAGACCAAGATTCATACCAAAGAAAGTATTCATCTCTATATCACAGGCCCCTTTAAATGTAAACAAACATTTATAAATAATATTTGGGAATTTTGGTATAGTTTTCTCCAAACTGATTCCTGCTTTTTGTTGAGTGAAGTATTTTGGGGTTTTCAAGGTGAACTTTTGGGAGGTTTTGTTCCATCAAACCACATTAGTCTGGAGGAGTCCACAGGTTTTTATTCTCTGTGGAAACAAAAGGAAAATCTCCTTTCCAAAACAACATATTCTTAGACCCAAATTTTGAAGACAAGATATCTTTAATATATATTGGTTCAGCTTAGCAGTCTGTACAATCAAATGTCTCTCTGTACTTAGCTCATTCAGTCAAAAAATTCAAAGAAAACAAAAAATGTGCATAATCCAGACTCTCTGTGTCTATTTCATCTTTGCATGGTTTAGTTTTCTTTACTCTCTTAATCTATGACAGTCCGTGTCTCTTTAAAAATTTTAATTCTTTTTATAACTATTTTTTTCTCTCTCCAAAGCCTATGTACATTTATCCAACACCATAAACCATATAGAGGTCTTTTTCATTTGCATTTGTCTTTATTGCATGTGTGTCTGGAATTAGTTTTTGAACAGGAGAGCCTGTTGCTTTTTCATTTTAATGCTAACCAGGCATGACTGGGACCAACTCTGCAGTCCTGCCTGTTGGCTCTGGCCAGTCCATTGTGGCAGAGGCATGTTCATTGCCTCTGAGAGCCATACATTCTGTTTCAGCTCCAGGGTCACAGTGGGTCTATGTTACCATTAAGCAACTAGTAGCATGCTGCTCACAACCCCCACTTAAGTTCTTGGCCTTCTAAAAGTGTCAGAGTTTATGCTGTCAACACAAACTAGGGAGACACTGTTTCTTATGCTGAGTCAGTAAGTCTACCAAAAACTATGCTTAACTCAGTTCTTTTGTTCCTAGAATTTCTTTCCAAGCTGTCTCATGTTTTATGTGAATTTAGTCTGCACATTTTGATGTGCCAAATCTGTTGTCAGAGGCTGCTCATTCATTTCCTGGCTTCTCAGACATAAAATAATCACACAAAACTATATTAATTGCAATATTGTTTGGCCAATAGCTTAGGCCTATTTTGAGCTAGCTGTTACATCTTAAATTAACCCACTTCTATTATTTTATATTTTACCACAAGGCCTGTGGTTTACTGGTACTGGCCTGCAGGTTTCTTTCTCCTTTGGTGGCTACATGTGGGAGGTGATATATGCTGTGAATATGTTTTATTGCCATTAGTCAATAAAGAATCTGCTTTTGACCAATGGCTTAACAGAATAAAGCCAGACAGAAAATCCAAACAGAGATGTACAGAGAGAGTAGGTGGAGTAAGAGAGAAGTCATGTAGGTGACACAGGAAACAGACGCCAGAACCCAGACAGAAAGTTACTGGTATGTAAGGGCTGTATCCATGTGCGATACACAGATTAATAGACATGTTTTAATTTAAGATTTAAGAGCTACTAGAAATATTCATAAGCTAATAGGCCAAGCGGTATTTTTTTTGCTTGTTTTTTGAGACAGGGTTTCTCTGTAGCTTTGGAGTCCAGCCTGGAACTAGTTCTTGTCGACCAGGCTGGCCTCAAACTCAGAGATCCCACCTGGCTCTACCTCCCAAGTTCTGGGATTAAAGGCATGCACCACCACTGTTTGGCCCAAGCAGTGGTTTAATTAATACAGTTTCTGTATGTTTATTTCAGGTTTGGGCCGGCAGGAAATGAATGAGCAGAGTCTGCCTACTACAAAAATATAGAACCTAAATATACTACTGCATATGTATCATAAACATTTTAGTACTTCTGAAACCACACATTCTCTTCTAAATAATTTTATGTTCTTATCTGTTACTTCTCAGCATTAATTTTCTCTCACTGGCATTTTCACAGACATTTAAAATATAAAAACATAATAAGCCATATATTTGATTTTTAAAATATTCAAATGCTGCACATGAAGTTCTACAGTGTTATATTGGTGTCTTAGCCAATGCTATATTTCAACTAATAAAAACTAATTATTTCAAATTATTTACACAATAGATCATTTTATACATATCAGATACTTTAAAAAGAAAATAAATAATATTTAATAAATAATATAGATATTTGGTAAGTTGTCTTTTATATTTTGCTTTGCTTTTTTACATGCTAATCCAGTTGTACCTTCCCTATCCTCTTTGCACCTTCTTCTCATCCTCATCTGCTCCTTAGAGAGGGTAAGGCCTCCCATGGGAAGTCAATGAATAAAGGAAGAGGTTGGATTTAAGGATTATAAGCAATCATAATAGATATCGCTGTAGACAAGGAATGAATTCTATTACAGATATATTAGATTAGACAAACTCAGAGGGAAAGACAAAATTTAAAAAAATTAACTATGTAATTCTGAATTAACTAATGAATAAATGTGCTCACATTCAAAACTGCCAACATTGTCTCAAAGGAACATAGATATTAGGTTTTCTTCCCAGAGGAAATTACTTTTCTGTTGTGGAAATGGTATAAACTGAAAGTGTCAGCTATGAAATCCTCTTTACAATTATGAGTGATAGGAAAAGAAAAGACAAAATGAGCAGAGGAAGATAATAAGAGGGAGAAAAAGAAAGAGGGTGGATGGAGGAAAGAAAAGGAGGGGAAGTAGATGAGGGAGAGAGAGATTCAAGGTGAAAGGGCACCAAATTTGTAGTCAGCAAAAATTCAGGCCATGTGAAGCTACAAAAACATAAAACCTGTTTTTGCTTTTTAAAACAAAAGTACTTGCAGGAAAAAAGAACTAAAGCACAGTAGGCATGATGTAGGGAAAAGATCTCTTCAATAAACAGAAAAAGCAGAGATAAAAGTTGAACCCAGATTCAAGGAAAATAACATTTGGAAAATGTGTAAGTCAATCAAGCAAATGGGAAAAGTAACCTGGAAATTCATTCAGTAAACTCTTGATATTTAGAAGTATGACAAGTGTAATCTCTGCTTCTATCATTTAGAAATAAATAATCAATGAACATACAAAAGCACAATTATAGGGTTTTTTCACATTATTCCCTGGTAGAGAATATTTAAAGGGAAACAGGTTGACTGGATCATGATGATTGCTGATTCTGAATGTTAGATATACTCTCTACTATTGAATATTTGAGAATTTCCAAAATGTAAGCACATATAAAGTGACTACATTTGAAGTTTCAAATTTAAGAAGAAAATTATTTGGAAAAATAAGATAAATTTTGATAACTCCTCTGATAAAAACAGAAACTGGAAATTGTTAATGAACAGTACCAAAATAAAACTACAGTTGAATCACCAGCCATGTTCATCAAATATTTCAATTCTATGTAATTACAGGCTAAGATTGCCAAATGTTGGTAAGGAAGTAAGTAATATCTTGTGTAAAAGTATTCAAAGTCATGAGAGAGGGATTAGATGGATCTGCTTTTCCAGAGAACCTGAATTGAGGTTTCCAGCAACTTCAAAAGAATTCAATGATTCTGTCCTCTCTGGACATATACATTAACATGTTCATATGCATGAAGAGATACATACACACATATACATAATTAAAAATAGAAACATCTTTTAAAAAGCATGTAAAGTTTTAGATAAGATAGTATAAACAGTACACATTGTATCCATGGAATATAAAGACATAATATTGTAAAAATTGGCTTAAATAAAGCATATTATCAGACTAGGTGTCTTTTTTTTGAGACAAAGTTCTGTTTTGTTGATAAGACTGGCTTAGGCTTTGATATAAGCCTAAGCTGATCTTCAATTTATAATTCTGTTTCAATTTCCCATATATTAGTATTGAATACACGTTCCATGTGCCAAGCTCACCCTATAGTACAATGGAAGTTGGACATGCACTAATATACAGAAGATAGTTTTAACATAGGTTTCATAAAAGCAGGATGGCAGCTAAGAACACCTGGTTGTATTTCCCATAGATATACAAAGGTGAATACCTTATTAACACACAAAACTATTTACAAGAGCAATAGAAGACCATTGAGAGTCTGTAGTGCTTAAATTAAGTACACCAAAATTAAAAGATACACTGAAAAAGGCAGGGATGAAAAGTTGTTTATTTCTCTTCTGCAACTCAAATCTGACAAACTAGGAAAGAGATAATTTCTTCTGGGTGTAGAGATCAAGAATTAATTCTTAGACTTAGATTTGAAGTCCCAGTATCATACTTGTCCGAATGCAATTCAACATTGGACACCTCCAACCTTTCGTGACAGGATGACGAATAGGTCAAAAAAGTGACTGTAATGCATTGTCTGAGGACTCAGTTTAAGACTCAACAAAGTGAGCCCCAAACCCATACAGAAACTGAATACCCTGTATATAGAACAGACCTCTTAGGTGGAGCCTATATACTGTCTCAAACATGAGATAGAGATCTATGTGCATAACTACATCCTGATCTGGAGAGAGAGAGAGAGAGAGAGAGAGAGAGAGAGAGAGAGAGACAGACAGACAGACTGAGACAGATAGAAGGACAGAG
>NW_004949134.1:2589742-2594909 GCF_000317375.1 Microtus ochrogaster | reverse complement strand
GAGAGAGAGAGAGAGAGAGACGGAGACGGAGAGAGAGGGAGAGAGAGAGAGGAAGAGAGAGAGAGAGAGAGAGAGAGAGAGAGAGAGAGGCTGAGAGAGACAGACAGACTGAGACAGATAGAAGGACAGAGTGCTAACTTGGAAGCTTTTGAAGGCTTAAAGCTCACTCCAAGTAAAAAATCCTACAAGGCCTCACTTAGGTATTCTTTTCCAAATTGTTCCAACAACTGAAGACCAACCATTCAAATATGTGAATTTATGTAGGCAATTTGCATTTAAACCAACACACTAAACTGAACTATTTTCTATTCAGATTGCTTTTGATCATTGTGATTTGTCACGGAAATAGAAGGAAAACTAGAACACTAATTCCCTAGGGCTTTGGCAAGGTAGGAAACCCAAGTCTGTCCTAAAACGTAGTATGTAGACTTTGGAAACCTAACACTAAGAAGATCGGAAATGGCCTCATTATTACAGTAGCACTAAAGGTCCATTAAGGGAAAGTTATTTTCTTTTAGAAAAAGGAGTAAAATCTACCTTTGAGTGGCAACCTACCATACAAGTTGGGTAAGTCAGTCATCTGAGCAAGGGACCTTACCCAAGGAAAGCTGAGTCACTTTAAGTTATGCTAAAGAGATGGGGAGATTAGTTATTCCTTTAGTTATATAATATACTTTTCCTTTTCAGAATCCCTATCTTTTGTATGATTTCTTATAGAGCCTTAATCACAGAGCTAATCCTGTCTGATTTTCTGAATTATTTTAAGGTATTACAATTTTAATTATGTTTGCAAAGTACTTTTGACCATGTAATTTCTTCTCTAGTTTGCTATTTTTTTGCTATCATAAATGACTGACCAAAAAGAAATTATGAAAGTGGTTTGCTTGATACATAGGCCCAGATAGGGTTCTGCCATGAAGAGAAGTCATAGCAGGAACTCAAGGCAAGAACCTCGAGGCAGAATCTCGAAGCAGAAACTGAAGTGGAGGTCATGGAGAAACACTTATTACTGTCTTTCTCACCATGACCTGCTCAGTTTGCTTTCTTATACATCCCAGGTTCACCTTCCCAAGGATGGCACTAACAACAATAGGCTGGCTCTACCCTATTAATTATTCATTTCTGAATTATTAATTCAAAAAATGTCCCACAGACTTGTGTATAGATAGCCTAATGAAGACATTTTTCTCCATTATGGTTACCTCTTCTCAGATGACCATAGCTTGTGTCAAGTTGACAAAAATCTAATCAACAAATTAGGGGGTTTCAGGGATAACAAGCTAGGATCTTTCTGGAGCCACAGTTATGCCATAACAGATAATAATGAAATTTAATTTACTATTATTCTCATGACTTTTGTCTTTATCTGCCCTATGGAAACATTCTGTCCATTTTACTGTGCTTAAGAATACTAATTAATTTCCATCCATTTGTACGCAAAATTCAAGAAGTCCTTGTTTTTACTAGGCAGTTTGGATGTTCACCTTACTAGACCTGAATGGAGGTGGGCGGTCCTTGGACTTCCCACAGGTCAGGGAACCCTGATTGTTCTTCAAGCTGATGAGGGAGAGGGACTTGATCGGGGGAGGGGGAGGGAAATGGGAGGCGTTGGCGGGGAGGAGGAAGAAATCCATAATAAATAAAAAAAAGAATACTAATTAAAATACTTCAGGTATGCTCATAAGAAAGTAAATAGCAAAGAATCGCAAGGTATGATTTTGACCAAACACTGAAAAATTCTGTCTTTTGAGATTATAGAGGTTATTGTAAAGGTTTGTACAGAAAGGTACTGTTCAATGTAGAGGGGTAATACCTCCCTGCAGAGATTTACAGAATATTTTTTTTCAAAATGATGCGATCCTGAATTTAAAAAAAAACATCTGCTCTATATATAAACTGCAAAATGCTGTTGAATAGCAAGGTATTTGATATTTTCAGGAACTTTTCCAAGAATAAAAGTATTTACCATTCTAGTTAGAAATGTGAACTGGGAGAGTAATACCTAAAGTTGAGGCAACTTTAAATACCATCTCCAGTGACACACCTTCTCCAACAAGGGCATACCTCCTAATCCTTCTTAAATAGTTCTACCAATTGTATCCCAGGTATTCAAATATATGTACAGACAGAGGCCATTTTCATTCAAATCACCAGATCCAACATTGGTTATCAAGCCTAAAAGACCCATAATTTGAGTGCCAGATAGAACATACCCTGGGTATGTTAGACTCTTAGGAAGTAAAAGCCTATGTGAAGGGCTCATTTCTATGTCAGCAAAGGGAAGAGTCATATGTCTAGCCAGGAGTTTTTGCAAAAACATATTGTAAGGTATTAAGGTACCAATTACCCTAATAAAAAAAGAGGAAGCCCATGGGCTGCTACACTGCCAGTAGTAGATTAAAGTAGATTCTTAGTACAACACCTCATTTATTACTGTCTGCATTACCCCTTTGGAAATTCAAAGAGGAGTTGTTGCTCAACCAGGGTGAAAACCTCAATCCATAGATGAAAAAATTGCTGGGCCTAATAAATGTAGTGGTAGGAATGTTGAGACTTCAGAGAACCATCGATTTACCCCAATAAAGAAGAGTTCATGTGTAGTTCTCCCCAAACTGTCAGACCAGGGAGGCCTTACATAAGGAGTAGGTGGTGGTAGATGGTATATAGGATTTTGATAATCAGAGTAACTATTTCTATGTTATAACATAAAATAATGTAAGGACATTTAGTGAAGTTTCACTGCCTTTATAACCAAAATGAAAAGGCCCCATAGATTCTAGAAAGGCCCAGGGATGACACTACATAGTTATGTATACCCATGTCTCCTCATGAGAACTAAAGGAGATAAAGGTATAGAAACTTAATGTCAGCCTTAGGTCAATAGAGGAGGAGTCCTAGGCCCTAACGGTCATTTTGAAAGTCAATCTACAAAGTTCAAAAGGAACAGGCAAAACTTTGCTTATGATGCTGAGGTAGATCTGTAAGAGTAACATCTCTCCAATCCTCCTTTGTCATTTCAGAGGTGAGGATCTTTTATTAGGGTTTAAATCTCAAGGAGAATGAAGTGGTAAACTCTAACATGTCAGGGAGGGGACTCTGAACCTTAATAACTAAAAGATATAAAGAGTCGTTCAGAGTGCTTCCATTTCTGCCCTCTTGGATGCCTTGGGGAAGAATACATGAAGACATGCCTTTCTTTCAGATTCTTCTCCAGGGTAGAAGAGGGATAGGGGCATAGAAATGAGGGGTTAGCCTGAAAATAATGGGTTCTAGTATTCCTAGAACCAATTAGAAATCAAATAATGGCATCAAACACACACACACACCCACACACACACACACAAATGACACATTCTCAACCAAGATTAAATGTGCTGCCACAAAGCCTAGCCTTTCAAGGTATTGCCTGGCCTCAGAAAACCCATGGAAGACCTGAAAATCAACATCCTGAGACACATACCAATTATCTTTGACCTTGTCTTGGTTTTTGCTCTGTTGTCTATGCATTTGATAAACTCCCAAGTATAGGCAGATCAGAGATTAAGGGCCTTGTGATTGTTTTTCAGTAGGAAACACAATTTTGATTGCAGAATAGCCATTTTAAAAGCCAGTGACTGGTGCACGCCTTTAATCCCAGCACTTGGGAGGCAGAGGCAGGCGGATCTCTGTGAGTTTGAGACCAGCCTGGTCTACAGAGCTAGTTCCAGGATAGGCTCCAAAGCCACAGAGAAACCCTGTCTCAAAAAACCAAAAAAAAAAAAAAAAAAATAAAAATAAAAGCCAGTGACATCTCTTGAGTAAATTGAAAACTATCTATCTCTCCCAATAATAGAGAAGGAGGCAGTTTTCACAGTCTTCTCTCCACCAGACATCAGATCACCTATTTCTTTTACAGTTGTTCCAGGACTCAGTTTTTATACCCTGAAGTCAGATGAGTAAATGCTATGCTCAGAAAAAAAAATTATTTCAGAGAGGCAGAAAGCTTGAAGTTCTAGTAAGTGCCCATACCACTACATAGAGGAATCCAGTGTCCTTACTCTTTCTTCTCTGCTTGATTCAAGGATATTTGTCATGGTTCACTTTCTAAAACATACAATAAGCTCCAACATTCAAGTAGGATTCATCCACCACTAGTATGCCTATAGTTGTTTTATTCAATATATATATACTGAAGGTTAAACAAATTGAGGAGCAAGAAAATATGCACACAAGACCTTGAATCCACCTAGAAGTTCTGCACAAGTCATCGAAGAAAATGTAGTGATGTGAGACTGTTAGTTACTGTACAAGTATCAAGTGATAGAGTCTATTATGTAAGCAGAAATGCTAAGAAATACAAGCACAATTAAAAAAAATTCCTAAGATCCTAGAGAAAGCCTCAACCACCTGGAGTTGGTCTTTGTCCTTGCATCCAAGAAAGATCCAAACAGACACATATATTGTCTTAACAAACAAGGTCTGAACCTAGATGTAAGAGTGGATGATTCGAGAGGTATACTTAGTACTGGCCTACTGATAATTATCCTGGGTGTAACCATCATTAGTGGCAGATATACCACCAAAAAGAAAATTTTTGAGGGGATAAATATGATGGGTTTGTATAATGGCAGCAAACATATTTTATATGATCCTAGGAAGGTCATCACCAAATATTTTATTAAGAAAAATTACCTGGGATATCTATAGTGATCTTGCACTATAAAAATTTTTATAGGACCTAAATGAGCATGCTGAATTCAATAAGATGAAAGTCCTAGAGATTTTTGCAAAGAGCTATGACTGTGTTCCTATTACATTCTCATCTTGCAATAAGGAAAAAAATATGAGGCAGAGTTAAAGCTAGGACTTGCATTGTTGTTATGGTGCATGCCTGTTCCAGGATCATGTCTAGCAGCTCCACCTGTTGTAGAAAAATCTGAGACTGTCTTCACCCTTAAGAAAAAATTAAAGCTCAACTTTAATTAATTAATTAATTATAGCAGCTCCACCTGTTGTAGAAAAATCTGAGACTGTCTTCACCCTTAAGAAAAAATTAAAGCTCAACTTTAATTTGTTTATTTATTTATTTATTTAGGTTTTTCGAGACAGGGTTTCTCTGTGGCTTTGGAGCCTATCCTGGAACTAGCTCTGTAGACCAGGCTGGTCTCGAACTCACAGAGATCTGCCT